>NC_040017.1:12210316-12260316 GCF_000972845.2 Larimichthys crocea | reverse complement strand
GCACATGTGAATGCAGGAATCCTGTAACACAGGATAAACCCTCATGTGTCTTAGCAAAACTTGCCTGATCTAAATACCGATCAGCTGGACACAAGACATCAACACATCTCTACCGTTCTTTGTCATGCTTATTAAAGGAGTCCTTGTTAATAATATGGGAGATCCTTGATTAAAATAACTCCAGGCAAATGCTGGTTTAGCCCTCCTGGCTAGACCAGGAGAATGTTAAAACTTCCATTTCATTCCACATAACCTGCTGCTGAGTGATAAGAGCACGAGCCGGTTAACCTGGACATGGGATGTAGGCTGTAATGCATTTTCACAATTGTAAAAATGTAATCTGGGACACTTTACACTGAATAATCTTTCTTGTGACCAGGTAGTTTTGCTACATACATTATATTTCTTCCAAACCACTGGAAAGGGATAAACATGCTGACAGACATTAAAAGCAAGGTGACCTGAAACAAGCAGCCATTTTTTTCTTATTTGTCGATCATTTTACAGATACAGAAGGCAGCTGCATGAAACCCAGAAGAGCCAGCAAACTGTATTTTCTGCCCTTATCTCTCATCCAGGATAGGGGATGTGTGTGCATGGACATATACCGCATGCGTATGCGTATGTACTATACACTTTCATGTCCATTTGTGTTTCTATAGGTGCGCTGGACAAACAGAGAACAAAGAGGTGATCTCTGAAACAGTCATTTCTTTGCCAAACACAAGGTGAAGGTTTGTTTGTGCTGCATGTAGGCTGGAGCAGCAGCTCCACGCACTGTATCAACTTTATGAGTGACAGGACTGTAAGAGAAATACATGCATCTTGAAGTCGTTGCTGAATCACTGAGTGGGTCGCACCATAAATCTAGTACACAAGCACCGTAGGTGACACTTTAAAATACAGTAAACAGAGGGCCCTACATTTGCATTTGTTGTGGATTTATGAGGGCATAAACAAAGTGATTTTCCTTGGGGATGACAAGATTGTGTAAGAAATGTTATGCTGCTTGTCTGTTGCATGCAAATACCACGAGATTGGATTGTATTCATAAACAGCTCACAAAGTGCAAAGCTATGACTTCTGAATTATACACAAAGTTGTTTTTCAAACGAGGGAAGTAGGATGGAAAGAGAATATATACATGACAACTCATTCAAGAGTGTTGCATAAATAAAGCGTCTTCATGTAAGTTTATCGACTGCCCTGGAAAAAAAAATACAGTATTTTTATGCAGTACAGTGACGTGCACGAAAAGAAAAAAAAGAAAAAACTTCACGCCCGGCTAAGCTCTTGACACAAATGTGCCGCTGCGGTATTAGAGGATGTGGATCTGCTTGAAGAACTGAGCTGTTCCTACATCCCCTAGAGACACACAGTCTTGACTAAATAAACAGATCCAATTAATTATTCACAGTGTCTTCCCTTTGGAGAGTCTCCCGCTGAGCATTACAGCTGCCCTTTGCCCTCTTTTGTCCACTTGTTAGGGAGATCAGGACTTGGATAATAACAGAACAAGAGGGGAGCGAGGCACACAGCGTTGAGTCGCAGCTACAATGTTAGTGCTGATAATAAGGTCAAAAGGCCGTCTATCAAAAACCATTACATCCGAGCCGTTCGTACCTTCCCTCTACACTCTTTAAAGAGACAATCATAGTTCAACCAGCTGTAAGCAGGGTCATGCTAGATTACAGTGATAAAAGTAGCTTGGAGTGTGGCGAAGGCGGGTTTTGTTGCTAAGCTGTTATTAAGAAATCATTCTGTCAGAAGACTGGGCTTTCTTTTTCCTTTCGCTCCAGTGGCTTTGAGTTAAGAATGTGCCATATGTTACCATATCTGTTTAATGATGAAAGCAGAGATGGCTTGCACACGCACACATAACGGATATTAAAAAATGATGATTGAGTCCACTCACAGCCTGGATGCTGTCTTGACATTCCCTGATGAGACCAGTACCAGGAAGGACAGGAGCTTTGAGGGAAACTATGCTGGAGTGTCTAATGTGGCTGCTAAGCCCACTGCATTGTCATCAAAGTTTTACAGCCATAACTCTTGAGATGAGTGCAGTGAACTGCAGCTACGGTGGAGGAGAAAATCTTTGGTGTAGGCTACATCACACGTTAAAACTAGCAGGCATAATCCTCAGCCCGGGGAGAGTGTTTCAGAAGGAATCAATATAAATGATTTTCTCTCAATGCATCGGTGTAGCCTAAAGCATTCATGAAAACATTGCCATCAGCTATTACTACAACGCGCTCGATGCTTTATCTCCTTTTATTGAACATATAAATAAACATAGAAGAGCTGAAACATGTTGTGTCTTAGTGGCCCAAGACCCCCTCCTCCACACACACACACACACACACAGTCACACTTACAGTAACGCACAAAAAGCTGCACATTAATGCCAGGTTTGCTCCCGTTCCTGCTGCGCTTGTAAAACTCCTGCATTGCACTGAGGAAACTACTGCACGAGTGTGCGCGAACAGCAGTGAGTGTTGACAGGCTTTTCTCTGCTTGCGTCAGAGAAATCCATTGCCTCTTTGATTACCCTGCCCCTGCCGCGAGGGCAACGAGACGCATGGTGATGATCTATGTATCTCCGCAGTGACATAAGATGAAGGCGGCAAGATGTGCTGATGATAAAGGCTGTAACTGATGGAGGAGGGGAATCCAGTCACTTTCCCCATCATCACTTTCCTCTCCCTGCTCGAAGTGTCTTGCATTGTCTCACATTTTCTCTCGCTGCCTGTCCTTCTCTCCGTGTTTCTAGCTGTCTGGCTCGCATAGTTTTTGATCTTCCATCAAGTCAAGTAATGCAGACTTTCTGATTCGGCGAGCCACTCCAGATGGGATTTGTGGCTGTGCGATGAAACACATCATGCATCACAGCATGCGATGCCATCCACAGACAAATTGAGAGGAGGCAGCCTGTGCACGGAGCCACGGTCGTACCATGCATCAGCGGCTTTATAACCTCCTCCTCTTTTGCCTTTCTCTCTCTGTCTTTTCCTCTGCTTTTTTTTTTCTCCATTAACGGTGCACGAGTCTTACCTTCAGGTCTCTGCAGGAGTAGCTGGCAGGCTCCCTTCGAGGCATTTCACAGCTGTTCTTCTCCCCAGGACTGCGCACTCCTTTCCTGGCTTTGTTCAATCAACAACAGCCCTCCTGCCTCTCTCCTGCCACCCAGCTCCTTCTGCTCTTCCCCGCTCTCTATCTACTCCTATGTGAGAGGGGGGTCTACATGTGCATGTGTGTGTGTGTAAATGTGTGTGTGTGTGTGTGTGTGTGTGAGAGAGAGAGAGAGAGAGAGGAAAAGAGGGAGAGGAGGAGGTAGAGAGCGACACAGAGATGGAGAGAGAGGCAGAGTCAGAGTGGGTGAGAGAAGAGATGGAAAGGATGTAAATATGCGTGTGCTCTCTCTTCAGTGCTCCTCTCACCTCCAAACAGAAATTCTACCTCTTGTCTCTCAGGGTTTGTCCTTTATAAGAGTGTGTGTTTATGCCTGTTTGCACAAAACCTCAGCATCTGTGCGTGTGTATACATCCACCACATGTTTCTGTTCTCTCTTCTGCAAAGGCAAAGAGAAATGTGTGTAGCCAACAAAAAAAAAAGTCAAGTGTGTTTTGGAGGTGCAGACAGGGAAAGAGCGATGGTGGGGAAGAGTGTGGTATAATCAATTGCTGTAAAACTGCAGTTGAATAAAAAGAGATATAGGGGGAGATATAAAGTGGAAGCAGAGACAGGAGTAAGACGAAGAAAGAACGGAAGAGGAAGAAAGTAACAAAGAAGTACGAGGAGGTAAAAGAGAACTAGTATAAAGGAACAGCAGTTGAGGAGAGATAACAGGGGGGAAAGGACATTTTGACCCAGAATTCCTGGGCTCCAAATCAAGTTGTGTCACTTTTACTACGTGAATTGCAACTGCAGTACTACTCACAGTAAACAATGCCTCCAGAATAAGCTGAATCGAAAGTGGACTGACCTCAGCTTGGCCACATTAACTTCACATCAACCACGGTGATGGGCAGTGTGCCCATAAGGCACGGTTCAAATGTAAAATAAAGTCACGTAGCCCAAAGCAGCAGAATGGAGGTTCATAGGCTCGCTTAGTCCTCGTGTTTTAAATTCTGTCCAGTAACTGCCACAGTGGCGTGCGCATGAGAGGACGTACAGTACAAACGGAGACAGATGGATGGATACTTGACATTGAGATGTTATTAAGCATAGAGAAAATTGAATGTAGACTTGACATAACAGAGGAGGAGTAATGAGGGTGAGAGCAGAGACAGAGGGAGAGAGAAAGATAGGGAGATGATGATGAAGTGGGGGAGGAGCAACAGAAACAGCTATCACCAGAGAGCCCCCTTCACGTACTTCCTGCAATGAATTTGGGAGGAGATTTATGACTCTGCAGCCCCCCTTTGTTCCAGAGTGTGCCCCCCCACCTCCACCCGCTGCCTGCCCCTCTCCCCTCCCGTTTCCCTGCTGAGTCGCAGGGGGCACAGCAAGAGATGGCTGGGAGATACTTCTTCTTTTTTCCCAGCCTCCTCATCGAGCCGGGGAGCCAATGACAGCGGATTATGGAACATCAAGGACTAAGACTGCAATAATGAGGACCTTGGGATTTGGCTCAGGGATATAAGATCCTGGCCATGTTCATGCCCGCTCCCGAGGTATTGGTGCTAAATTGGGCAGTGATCATGAAGTGTTGGTGTTCAAAACTGATAGAAATTCAGGTCCTATGGCGACAGATCCTCATGGATCCTCCATGTGGATCAGCACCTAGTGGCTCCCAGTTGTTCAGATCCAGGGCATGTGTAATTATTTCCCCTCCTGAGGTTACACCATTATTGATCAAAGCCAAGAACCTTCCACCTTATTGCCTCCGCTGTTCATCCTATGGAGAAATATATTCAGTTGACTCTACCATCTTAGATTAATCTCGGATCACACATTAACAAAGCTACTTGGCACGTTCATTATTACACGTGGAAAGTTTTGTATAGCGCAGATGCATTTTTATGCATAATGTTAAGAAATGTGGGAACACAACTTGATCTTTTAATGGATGATCTATAAGAAATGTGTCGTATCCTGTCAAGGTGAACTGCAGGATAAAGATGCCTAACACAAACGGTGAAGCGTTACGTATGTTCTGAGTCTGATTTAATATTCATCAATGCAGAGATTTCCATATGAAATAAAGTGTCCTCCCACATTCGCTGCAGGTTCACTGTGCTATACTTGGTATTCTTCCTCCCGCATGTAAACTACTGACTACGAATAGAGATAGTGAAGGAGAATACGTGATGCAAAAATAACTGATTTGCACATTCTGCTGAAACAGTTCAGACAGGATAACAGTATCAGTGGGTCCGTGCCTACTCTCAGCAACATCCCACCCATCGGGTGAAGGAATGATCCTTTCAGAGGTCATAACCGAGGAAAGAGGAATTAGTTCTTTCTTGCATGAAGTGTCATTTTTCTTAATCCTCTCTGTGCTCCCTTTTGGCTCTAGTATTCTTTTTCCTGCAGCAACCCGCTAACACCCCCACCCTTCCTTAGTCTCCCATTCACGCCGCCTTTGGCTCCATCCCTCTTTGCTTTCTTTCACCTCCTCCCAGGCTTCATTAGCTCTGATTGATCCTCTTGTCAGCGCTTATATGGCACTGCGATGAACTGCATTGTTGCTAGCAGTCCGGAACAAGAAGTAGCGGAAAATGGAAATCAGAGGACAACAGTAAACTTATCACTACATAATGGAGGGCATAATGGAGAAAGTTAGGTGTCTGAATATGTGTGTGGGAGTGTGTGCTTTACAAACAAACAAACAAACAAACGTCTCCTCAGCACTGGGTGGCTTATCAGAAATGCTATATGGTGCACTGCTGTATGGTAATATCTAAAATATTTAACTGCTCAACCAAGTGTTAACACGTGGTGTTACATAAAGACCAGAATAGGTGGCCACCATTTAATAGCTGGGAGAACTGGTGAATGCATGAAGAGGCAAGGTATGTTTGCAATGGGAAAATGTGTAAATTATTAAAAAATCTATCTGAGCGAGCTGGTGCAGCTTTATCTTAAACAAATTCATCGGTGTCAACATCTGGCTTCAACACATCATTATACGGAAAACAAAATGAGGATTTAAGAGCAGCAGCCATTATGTACTTCTTATATTTTTAGATTTATGCAGTATCGTTTAAAGGGAGGCTTGACTTCAGTACATCTATTAGTGTTTAAATTATGAATTATGTGAGTGTGAAGATCTGCAGCCCAGCCGTGAGCTTGTTATATGTGAATACATAATTCAGAAATGCTGTAACATGTTTTTTTTTTTCTTGCGCACAGAGCGTCTAAGTATCCACAATTGGAAGTAAAGCAGATCTATACTGTGCGAGATTCAGTGATAAATATTTCCTCAAAAAGAACATTAAAATTGCTCTCTGTGATACAGAAAAGAAATAGACAAATCAGTGCAATGTTTAAAAGTTCCTGCCTGGTGAATGTGATCAGAGAGGGAGAGCTGAAACCTAAACAAACAGCCATCTGCAGCTCCATCTTGGATGGCAGGTCTTACATTAATCAACTACAAAGCCTGGACTGTTTCTAAATGGCTCATTTCTTAATTAGTAATTGAGTCACCAGAATTAATGTGAGTTATTTCTCGACAGATGAGAACTTATCCACAGATGCAGACATCTTTATATTTACCAGTGTTCTAACTTGAAGTAGAGGAGAGCATTCGTGATACATACATGTATATATATATAATGTCACAGATGTCATTATGTCCATGTCATGCTAAAAGATGAACCATAAATACTCAGTTTTTGTTTCACATTTTGATCTGAATGACCAGATTAAGTGTGTTCCCCCAGAAACAGTGACACTATGTGGAGGACAGAAGTATAGCAGTGAGTGAATAAACATAATGACTAAATGATGATCTATGCTTGGAACAGATGTACTTCTGTACCCCTCAGGAATTAGTTGTGGACTTTTGTAACATATTCCAGAGCTGAGACATTTTGGAAAGTGTTGCAATTGTGTAAAAACTGTAATAATGAAACAGCAGATTGCTGCTTTTTTATTGGTCACAATCCATCAGCTACTGACAGTCTGAAGCAGCATCTCTTCCTGTAAAAGCTACACATAGCAAGTGGCTGTTATAATTGGTGACTGCTGACAAAACCAACTTGATTTTCAGATTGGTCCTTTCTCTTGTGTTTATCTTAATCACTTCCAAAATGCAGTTTAAGTCTTGTGGGAAATCTCGTGCATCATGTTGGGTTGCTGTGTCCTGCTCTGTAAAGAACAGACTGACATCAGTGATATTATCTTGATGAATAGCAAGCTGTGACAAGAATGAAAATAATGTTTATTTTATTAAGAACTGTTTGGTGAGAGAATGTTAATTTGAAGTCAAAAGCAAGGCCAGGTACTGCATGTGTAACACTCACAAACACTGCAACACCACAAAGATACACCGCTTTGGAAACCCATTTGTGAAATTACATAGTCCACTTGACTTTTTTAGTCCATTGTCCACTGGCTCGTTCTTTCCTATAGTCTATGCTATGCTTCAGTGCAAAACCATCAATGCCAAAAAGCTTTAAAGCAGCCTCCTCCTCCTAATGGCTATGTGTTAAAAATATAGTCTGCAGGGAACTGCTGTCAGGTTGTGTTCTTACTGAGAGACAAAGTCTTGTACATTCTGAGCAACCCTGCAGGCAGAAAGATTTTTGAAATCTCTGGTACCTTCCAGCACAAAGACGTTCATGTGAAGGGTTTTATATACAGGTTTAGAGACACTTTTCTTCTGACAATGCTCTATTTCAATATGCAGGGTTGTCGCTGTCAGGTTGTCAGTAGAACCACTGCAAAGCAGAGATTAGTCTCTGTACGCAAGGATCTTTTTTTTCCTTTTGTTAATTTGGAGTATGTTTGAGATACAAAGAAATAGCAACCGTAGAAGAAGGATAAAACACGGTGACAAAAAAAAACATGAAAGGTGATATACTGGCAGTATCCACAACTGAGAAACAATATAATCCCTCAGGTGGAACAATAGGTCAGTGTTTTCTTGTAGATTTTGTCACCAGGTGTCATTTTACGTCGTTCAAAATTGAATTTGTACTCATTACAGACACGCAACTGACCGTGTCACGGTTGAGTGGCTAGGTGAGATGGTTTCATATTTTCTTTCCCTTTCATTGAGTTACTTATTCAGGCTACGTGACTGCTTAATCAGGCTGAAGTCCTTTGAGTGGAGGGTGTATGACAGGAAGACAACACCATAATGTGAGCCTGAGAATACTGAGGGGGGACAAAAATCCATGTGTGACCCCCCCTGTGACCTTGAGAACGCCAAATTGCTGACTGATTCAGCAGGGGAAAGGGAACTCCCTGTGGACCTTCTACATGGGGTTTACAGAGCTTAACAGTTAATTACTATCATATGAAGTGATGCCGTGCAAATGAAATCCAGTTGACAACATATACATTAAAACACGTGTTATTTGTTCAATAAAATAGGATATAAATATAATTCTAAACTCAAATGCATCGCCCCCACAGGCCTGCATACCAGATCTAACTCAGCTGTACTTACAATGTTTATGGCATGCTTTACATCTTACCCTTCATTGCCTGCTGTACATATTGCACTCACATCCCAACCATTTTCTTAAGAAGTAGGCTATTTCATCTTTTAGAGAACAACTGTTGTCATGAAGGGATGAGGGATGACATTGTAAAAACATGCACGATTCCATTAGTTTTGATGAAACCCAATAGCTAGCGAACAAGCAATCAAAGTGTAATTCCTGTAGTGGAAAATCCCCGCAAACTGTGTCTGCCAGGCTTCTTATCTTTGTCCTCATTGCTGAAGTCCTGGTCTATAGGCTTCTATTCATATGCGCATTGCACCCAAAGGCATGAGTACCGGAGCTCATTACAATCACAACAGCTTGTTTTTTTTTTTCCTGCATGTTCTGCATCTCTGAGTTTTACAGAGAAGATGTCATAAATGCCACGTTGACAATAAGGCAGCAAAGTGCATAGACATTTTTTTTTTTGAGAACTGCTTCACAGCTTATGTTTGTATTATCACAAGAGGCAAATGCTTTACAAGCACATTGCACAACTTGGGATTTCAATGCCTGGCATTGCACTTTGCCATTTTTCCTCTCGGAATGATGGATATGGGATATGAATGCTCAGTGACACGATGACCCAGCAAAATAGCTGCCATCAGTGTACATTAACCACACTACCTTTTCAGCTCACAAACACACAAACAAGTATAGCTATACCTATCCAGTTCAACCCAAGCAGATCATAGACTATGAAGCTCCATGGTGAATTTTCAAAGTTTTTGTTGTCAAGCACGCCTGAATCACAAATCAAAAAGGAAAAAAAGAAATAATAATAAAACAAATCGTTTCTATTCACACCAGAATTAATTAAAAGGTTTCAGCCCAATGCTCAAGGCTACATTTCATAATTAACTCTGACTGCAATGGATTTCTTTCCTGTTGTGAAACAGCCAGATGTGGTTTGCAGCTGAACAGTCTTCATAAAAAAAAGTAAAACAGAAGAAAAAGTGAATGAATGGGCTTGGAAGGAGCTGTGAGGGCAAAGGGTTGCTTGAAACCTACAAATAATTGAATAATCTAATCAAATCCTTAAAAGTCTCTTATCATCAATTACTCACAGGCTAAGTAGTATACGAGACACAGTATTAGTGAGCCATAAAGTGGCTAAAATGAGGCAGGATATGAGCCTTAAAGGGACATGACAACATGTTGACTAAACAGCTTCAAAAGAAGACGTCAGTCAAGTGTTCAGACTGTCTGAAAATATGTCTGACCTGTTTCACTGCTTAAATCATCAACTGACTGCAAATGAAAACAAATGTAAACGTGGCGTCCCCTAACTTCTCTTACTGTTAAATCTTGACTTTGTTTAGATTTGGGTGACTGTGACTTTGGAGAATGTGACACGGATACAATAAATGGGGTTTATTTTGTCCGGCTAACTGACTGCTTAAAGTGGCAACAATCAATATTTCATTATTAACAATGGGGCATATGACTTGCATGTGAAAGGGGTCACACTGAGTGATAGACACAAAGGGAATTATCTTCAGACTCTCGGCTCTAAGTAGCTTTATAACGTCTTTCAGCTCATTGACACACACCTGATCATGTTGTAGTCTCCTGTGCACACCTGATCATATTGTAGTCTCCTGTTTATGTCCCATTTTTTTTTCTATTTTATTTCATTTATACCCTGCGGTTATTATTTATATCATGGTCACTTACTTTTGTAATATTATTTATATTATGGTCACTTTACATTACAAAACTTTTATATACCATGCCACTTCCATCCTCAGTACTTGTCTGTTTTGAATGTTGATTGTTTTTCGTGTTTATTGTGTAGGTTATAGATATTTCTGCCTGTTTAATTTCTGTCGGTTTTTGCCCTTTTATTTGATTCTACTTCTGTAGTGTATATTACACTTTCTGCTGCTGCAACAAGTGAATTTCCCCATTGTGGGATAAATAAAGTATAATCTAATCTAATCTAATCTAATTGTTTTTATTGTATGCTAGCTGCAGCACAAAATGGCAAAGAGACAAAGCTGTTGAACATTTAGCAGTTAAGCAGCAAGATATTGGGGTGTCCTGGTATCTCATGCATTACATGAATTAAGAGCTGAATCCTTACCATAGCTGCCTCAGATTCAATACCAGCCTGTGACTATTTGCTGCATGTTATCCTTCTCTCTTTCTTTCTATAACCCCTTTCCCGTCTCTTTCAAGCTGCGACTATCTAATTAATTATTAGACAATAAACAATAAACATTATTAATTCAAAAGAAAGAGAGAGAGAGTTAGAATTATATAATATATACTTACATTTGTGAGGAGAACAGAAACATGACTAAACTAGACTAATATAATAATATATAAATAGTTGGAGGTTGCCTGTAGATTAAGACATGCAAACATAGTGTAGTAGTCTGAGCAGAATGAACATGTAGCCACACATCTCCATCTGTTGTTGTAACTCTTCACCTTGCAGGTAGTAAAAGTTAGCAGGTAATACTGACTAACCACTGGTAACCTCTTGACCCTAAAGTTGATTAACAGAAACTGATACAGAAACTATCATCATTCCTTTGAGTGCTCCACTTTATGCGGAGAGAAACTGCCATTGTTTACTATCAGCGACAGTGCTGTGTTTAAGTACTTATCAGCTTCGCATAAGTTCAAAGAACATGAATATCTGTTACCAGAGGCTGCAGCAGTGAGTGAAAACAGGTCTCACCAGTGTATGGTCTTATGCTTATATTAGAGAATATTGTTCTGCTCACTACCACAATCTATAATGCATAGTGTATATCATATATTAATGCAAAATATTCAATAACATTAATTGATCAATATTCATTAAATTGAGAGTTTGGCTTATTATTGCACTATAATTAAAATAATTAATAATGATTGCGAAATTTTCCAGAAAGACAATTCATAATCCTCAATTATGTACAACTGAGAGTATATACAATCAATTGTAGCCTCCAGGACTCTTAAGTTGCTAAACCAGTTCAACAATCAGTGCAGCTATGTGGTTTGGTGGCTATTCACCGGCCTTTTGTCAGATATAAAAGGAATTTCAAGCGTGGGGGTTCATTAAGCAAACAAGAAAATCACCTCTTGAATAAAATGTAAAAGACTTGTCATCCTTTTACAACAGTGTGGATTTGCAAGAAAACAGCAATGCCTAATCTTGTTGTGTGTCAACAGTAATGTATTGTTGTTGTCAATAGAATACACATACAGCAGCATGAAAGGTAATACAGTGGAACTTTTCCGTCACTTTTGCTTAGAACAATAGAGCTGAAAAACGACTCCCATCACAACTGACAACTTTTCTCCCCTCAGCGTTCATTACATCGTCAGCTCATGAACTGAATTGGTTCCAGGTCCGAACCCTTAGAGAGCTCTCTGTTTGTATCTAGACCTTGTGTTATCTCACTCCATCACCTATTTATGTTCTATGGTCCCCATATTTCATTATGACACAGCTGTGTAGTTGAGGTGGATGACTGCACTGCGCAGAGCTGTGAAGCACTGATGTTTGATTCATATGGTGACAACACTGTGCCTGGGATGTGTCAAACACATTTTTATGAACATAATGATGCGGAGGGATATGTACATAAACAAGCTAGATTGTGTCACAATAGTTTTTCCAATTTTCTCCATCAACTTCACCTCACCCCTCAAAAATTACATCGGTACAATCCCTCAATTTCCAATATCTGTTTCAGATGTGGCACTGCTAAGGGGAACCATGTTACACTGCATGTGGCAATGTGCTAAAGTAACAACATTCTGGTATGATATATGCAACACGCTAACTAAAATCATGGAAACACAGATTCCATTAGATCCGGGACTCTGTCTTTTAGGAAATACAACAAACCTGAATTTAACTCAGAGTTCCAGGAAATTTGTTGACATAGCTCCCCCGTCTCCATATCAGAATGGATATCAGAAATGATGACCTGTTTACCTCCATATCAGAATGGATATCAGAAATGATGACCTGTTTACCTTTAGAGACGATTACATATGCTGTAAGAAATAGATATGACACCTTTTTAGGGCTCTGGCAACCTTTTATTGAGTATATTGGAACATTGCCCCTATCAGCTGTAGACTCCCTGTAAACCTTGAACTGGTTCAATATAAACTGATAATAACGTCCAGGTATTATTTAAGATGAAGATTTTTTTTTTCCCTTTTTAAACAATTCTATTATCTTTACTAGTATTTATTTGTCTGTTTCTATCTATATCTGTGTTACTTTGTCTGTGGGAATAAGTTGTACTGTTCTATAACTGAAAACTTTAAAAAGTAAAGTATTAAAAAAAAAAGTACATAAACAAAAGTGAGTTATATGCTGTAATCACGAACACGCAGTATTCCGGGAAAATATGATTATCATAACATGTTAATATCAGGTGATGAAAAGCTGTGAAAATTCCCCACAACATACTAATAAAAGTGTGTGTCTGCATGTGTGCGTGTGTGTACAGTAAATAGTGAGTCACAGCGTGTTTGTCACTGAAATGCAAAGAACCAGAACCACATACAGATACAATCCATACAGGTCTTGCATTTACATAGTCAACATTCACTTGTAGTCCAGCTGTAGAAAATAATATTACAGCTGGAGTTCAGCTGTAAAAAAAAAAAAAGATCACAGTATTACAAAATAGGAACAACCAACAGTAAATTCAGATCAGTGGACTGGGGGTGTGGCGGAGAGAGGTCAGCTTGGCCTTTAGTGCCAGGCGTCTGTGGGGTAAACATCTTATTAGAGCTGGGGGAAGGGTATGCATGTGTTAATGTGCGTGTGTGTTTGTGGGCGGAGGGGTGCATGATGTCTCTGTGGGCGTGAACATCACCTGGCTGATTCCAGCATACCGAGAGAGACGACAGTATAAATGCACACAGGTGTTGGTGAACAGGCATGAGAGAAGGACACACCTCCACAGTCTCAATCAATTGTAAAGAAAAGAACGACACAGACAGAGAGGAGAAATCTTGAACTCTGGATGTCAAACTACTTTCACTTCAGCTAATAGAGGTGAGTTTGGACTGAACAAAGTTCACTTTTATGTTTACATGTTCCATTATCAGCTGGATCACATTGTTTCAAGAATGTGGTGAGCATTGTCTTACCGGCAGTAGTTGAATTGATTTAATGGGAAAACAAGGATTGTCACTGTGACTATAAATAATAAATAAAACAAATGTTGTAAAACTATAAAGCTGGTTTGTACCTCTGACAAAAGACAGCATTTACTACAAATGAGGCATTAGAGCTTATTAGAGGCTAATTCCAATGTTATTCATTTTAAATCTAAAGTATTGCTAAATCCCTGCTATAGCTGGAATTATATAACAGTCACAAGCAACTTTAATGGTGCAAATAATGAAGGTATTAGGGTAGATATGCATTAACTGATATTAGAATGAGACTAAAATAGTTGCTGCATTATAATTAATTAGATACAAGTAGGGAGACGAAGAGGAAATTTTCTTAAAAAAAAAAAAAACAGTCTGCAGTAAGAAAACAGTAAACTCAAATATGTCCATTTCCTAAAGGTAGTTGTTAATGTAATGCAAAGCAATAATTTAGAGTAACCCGTCATACATACAATTACAATACTAAATACCTGACATTATTCCAGCACATATGTCGTTACAGTTTGAAAACATGCTGACCTAATAATTAGGTGTGGAATGACTAGGTTTACTTCCAAAAGGATGAAAGCCTGCAAACAAGCTACACAGTGTGTTTATCAGATTTCTTTTGGCAAAATGACTGGATGTAAGCTTTGAGGTTTGAAAACAGAGACATAAACTCACTGCACTGATCGTTTTGTACTACTTCACACTCACTAACAAGCACACCATGAGCCAAATAGGTAGTTTGCATGACTTGGCAAGAACAGAGGGCATACTTATTTGGAAACCTCGGCAAAGCCAATACTGCCAGTTACCATCCATCAAGCATCAGACTTATGAGAACTCAGTGCTTGAATAACGTCAAAGATTGTTATGTCTGTGAAAAGCTGGCCTTCTGGCTGGGTTTGCACAAATTATTTTAATGCCACGTTTATTTTTGTAGCATTGATATTTAACAAACAAAGCTGATCCTTGTGTGGAGACACTTGCACGGGACCAAAGATCCCAAATTATTTGGTTTACTTGGAGTACTTATACGTTACACTTCAGTGGAAACTTTTGTATCTCATTAACTTCAAGTCTTTACTGCAGTGCTGCATCCACCGAGGATTATAGCCTTTCATTGAGGATTAAAATTGCAGTGGGACAGAGCAGCCTGGAACATGTGAGACTGTACATAAACAATCTACAGTGAGATATGCATGATGTGGAGGAAAGGATTTACATTTACTGTATACATTCATTATCCTTGGCACAATAGGTGCTTGCAGATCCTCCTTTTTACATCTCCCTCTCAGCACCTGACAGGCAGTGTCACCATGACATTTTGCTGTTTGATTGTAGTGAATTACACCACTTAAGGATGATTGACAGTTTAAGAGGGCCAGTCACATTACGTTCCATTGTTGGGATTGCAAAAGCTTAGTTATCGTGAGCAATACTTGCATACTATTTGTTTTTTTATGATTCAGGGAAATCTGCCTTATTATTATTAACTTAAGGAATTCACAACTAAGTGTTTGTACACGCAACTGCTTGATGACTGGTTTCATAGCATGTACTTAAATGCAGTATGCAATATGCAGTACATGTATAATATACACATATATTCTTCTGTTTTCTTTTAGGTTGGGGACTTGTAGAAAATGTTTGGATCTTTGAGCAAACGTTTCCAGGACTATCTGGTGGAGCGAAGAAGTCGCAGAACCAGACTAGTAACCAAAGATGGTCGCTGCAACATTGAATTTGGAAACATCAAGTACAGCAATCACTTTGCCTTCCTGGCTGACTTCTGGACCACCTTTGTGGAGATCCGGTGGCGTTTTGTCCTCTTTCTCTTCATCGCCGCTTTCACCCTAAGCTGGTTCATTTTTGGCCTGCTGTGGTACTGGATTGCCCGCAGTAATGGAGACCTGACGTGGCAAAACCCAGAATCAGACCACACTCCATGTGTTGATAATGTTGTCGGACTCACCACAGCATTCCTCTACTCCCTTGAAACCCAGACAACAATTGGGTATGGCGGACGAGCGATCACCCCTCTCTGCCCAGGTGCTGTGGCCCTTATCATCATCCAGTCCCTCCTCGGAGCCATTATCAACTGCTTCATGTGTGGAGTCATCCTGTCCAAAATCTCTTTACCCAAAAAGAGAGCTAAGACCATCACATTTAGTGACATGGCTGTTATCAGCCCCAAAAATGGTTCTCTTTGCCTGTCAATCAGAGTGGCCAACCTGCGCAAGACCCTGATGATTGGAAGCCAGATCTATGGTAAGCTGCTCAGAACAACAAACACACAAGATGGGGAGACAATCATCATGGACCAGGTGAACATTGACTTCATGATGGATGCTGGGAAGGACAACCTCTTTTTTGTATGTCCTCTCACACTCTACCATGTCATCGACAAGAGCAGCCCCTTCTTTGAGATGGCAGTAGACACACTCCACAGACAAGAGTTTGAACTTGTAGTCTTCCTAGATGGCACCGCAGAGTCCACCAGCTCTGCCTGCCAAGTTCGGACCTCCTTTATTCCTCAGGAGATCATGTGGGGCTACAACTTCTTGCCTATCATCTCCAGAAGCAAGGAGGGCAAATATAGAGTAGATTTCTCCAACTTCTCCAAGGCGGTGCCAGTGGCCACCGCACATTGTGCTTACTGTTTCCACAACATCAAGGGTAACCATCACCACTCCAAAGATGGACATGACAACCAGGGCTTTGAGGTGATTGATATCAACGATCCTCCAAATGTCACCAAGATGTGATACATTGCAACGAACATTAAAACTGAGACTGGTAGAAGCTGATACCTCTCATTGATAAACTCCTCCAGACTCGCAGGTGGGGTTAACCAATGGCAGGCAGCACATTATGTAGCATTTAAAGTGAAGAAAACCTACTTATTTGCCATTCTATTGTGTCGAACACAGATAAGAAAGCCTTCTGTGTTTCAGGACAGTTATTGTGATCTATTGTAAAACCACACCTGCCACTGTCTGCTGACCAAAAACCTGTTTTCAAAAGACGCATCCAGGTCATGCAAGACAGTGAGGCTACAATTCAAGAACAAAAAAACAAAGTTTTCCCGATTACTCGCACATGTTTTAAATGAAGTAAAATGAGTGGTTCTAATTTACCTCTGGTCTTGCACATTTGGTTTACCAAGTAGGCAGAAAAACAAAGCAAATGTATTATACTGTGTGTAAATCTTGCAATTACTTGAAGGACCAGTGTTGGGGAGCGGGACAGGGGATATGCTATTGTCATGGGTCAGAAAAAGTGAAGTGAAGTGGTTGTTAAATAATTTATGCTATGCTGAAGTACACAAAGAGACACTTTGACTTAAACCATTCGACTATGCTTAACTGAGGCACTAGTAAATTGTTGGACTCTGGGCCCACTCTTTTCAAGCAGTGAGTGATATAGTTGTGTATTTCTCCTTGTGAAGTGAGTGAAGACAATGCGAGAGAACAAAGCTCTCAGGAAACACTTAAAATATGGCTGCACACAGCACTGAGTATAGTATGAAAATCAGTTTTGTTTTCTTTTTTGTATTTGATCTCAGGGGAAAATACACAGGAATAAATATTATATAAATGCTATCTTTGCATTCAAAATTACTGTGTCACTCTTATTATTCTCTGAACCAAAACGCCAGATAAGGACTGTGATCAAAACGGTCAATGCCATGTAATGACAGGTGTCAACCCCTATCACGGCTTTTCATCTGTAAACAAAGTGAAGTTGTGTCAGCAAACAGAAAATCAACCAGTGGCGATTCTAGTCCCTTGGGGGCCTTTGGCAAAGAAGACTGTTCTGTACTGTATGGCCTTGAAACTGAATGTAATTGATTGTTTTGCAATATTGTATATTTATTGCTAATCATCTTTTGATGTTAATAACTTTCTGTACTGCTTTTGCTATAAAGGATATTTTTCTCATACCAGTCATACCAATAAAGTGGTGGTTAGAAAAATTTCTTCATTGCTCCTGAGGCTTAAAAAATGAAAGAAAAAAAACATGGAAAGAAAGTTATTTTTTCCCCCATACATTGAGAAAACAACAGGGGCAACTGACCTCTATCAGGCTTTACAACGAGATAATTAGATGGCAAATATGTAGAAAATTATGTTAGGCACAAGCTGTGTTAACCAGGTAGTTTTGTTGCCTAAACCCGAACTGCGACTGCCTCACAACGTTAACTATGTAACATACTCACATCATGTACATACTATAACTTAATTTACATATGTCATTGGCGCTATGTTCCTGACATACCTCGTCACTGAAACTGACAGCTGACTGTCAGTCTTCTTCTTATGCATTTCTGGCAGGTTAGATGCCTTGTGGCACATTACTGCCTCTCACAGGTCAATCCAGTCAGTGCCTTGTGGAGCCTCAAGAGGGTTTACAGATGTCTTTGCAAAATGTACCAATATGGACATTGGGGGTTCCTTTTCCAGTTTTGGAAGATAAGAGCTGTTGCTTATTGCATATTATTGTGCATGCTGGATGTAGATAAAATAACAGCCGACATGAAGCTGCAAAAGGCTTTGTTAAGGCGGACACGCCACTATTATGTTGCTAATGAACTGCATATGAACTGCAAAAGTCTTATGTGTTTGTCTGCACCCAAAGATACTGATGAAGGAAATTGGTAATAAAAAAGGTTGGGTAAAAACATTAAGAACATTATTGAGAAATATGTGAAATTACTAAGCAGCAAAAGATGATGCATGACAACAACTGTCCCTTGATGGCTGTTCACCATGTCTGCGATACATATTTTTGTCTACATGGTTCATGCAAACTAACTGAATATTTTCAAAGGCTGTCATTAAACAACGACACCATGTGTACACACTGGTTATTAAAGTGCCGACACCTATCATTTGAAGCTGTATTCAGAGAGAGTCAAGAGTAAGATACTGAGGAGACTTTCAACTTGATGTACACCAGTCTGTAGTGATATTACATCTACAGTTCCCTTGTGCACAGCTTGTGGCCTTGTATGATCAAGATTCAAAATCTAATAGAACTATAAAGTGCATAAACAAAATGTCAAAATGTAACTTTCCACTGGAAATGATTAATGCCTAAATTATACATGGGTGTCATCAGCAAGAACTAACACAGTCTAATGTTTATTCTACTCGTTGTCTGGAGTGGACAAAAACTCCTCAATGTATAATGCAATACAATTAAACAGCACCTCAAACATTACACCCTTCGCAAAGGAAGGATTTAATGCAGAACTGTTGTATTAGACTGCGTTAGGTGAACCTAATAAACCTGCAACTGTTTATTTTCTTAATAGGACAAAACGTTTCCGTAGCGCCTCGTCATGGTTAGTTTGTGAATAAATTTAGATTATATTACAATCAGATAACAGCCTTTCATCAAGGTTAAATTATCTAACTACAAACTGTAATGGCCACTTCATCTTTGTGTAAAATACATGTGAATTAAATATTAAGTGGAAGATGTTTTTTTGTGATAATTAATGCTTGTTTGTGTGCATTGTACTCATGTAACAAATTACTGCTCTCTAAAGGACCAAATTGATAGAAAATGTGTAACAGGATGCCAGAACTGTGGCTTGAGGCAAAAGAATTTTCAAACTTTGACACAACTGAGACAAGTATTGTGCAAGTCACTATCAAAAAATTAAAAATGTTCTGTTCTGGCAAAGCCACAGGCAGGCAATGGAAGAATCAAATGAGAGGTAACAAAGCCACAGGCAGGCAATGGAAGAATCAAATGAGAGGTAAAAACATTTATTTTGTCACATTTTCCTATACAAAAGCCCTTTTTCAAAAGGTATTACTTCATACATTGCAGGAATGACAATAATAATAATACATTGGTTAATTGTAAAATTATACACATATATATATATATTTATATATATATTTGATATCCAAAATACATTGTATATATGAAGTAGCACAGATCCCTTTTGATTGATAATGCTTGTGAAACATGGAAGTCAAGGGTACATCAGAATAATTTCTTTATGCTACAAATTACATGTTCCCTTTATTCTTTTAAAGCTATAAATTTTCAGGAAAAGCTGGTTGTGGATATTAATATTGTTTGTGTTATTTTGCATAAAATACCTGAAATTCTTTAATGCACAGGAAAAGCCACCAATTCCATGGCTGTTTGGCATAAATCGCAATGGAAAAGATCCATCATAATCACATGTTGCATATAGAGTAAAAGGAATCCCTGGCTATTGGATTATGATTCAAGCAGGCATTTGTGATTTTGGGACTACTAGAAAAATCCTTTTGTGCATAAAGGCACTCAGGAGGTTTCAACCAAATTCAAGAAATAATAACAATTAAAAGAAAACAAAAATGTTAAAATGTATTGCCCAAATGTACAGATATAAAAACGCTTAAAATGCTGAACAAACTACTTAGCAGAAATGGACTTCAAAGGTTTGCATTTTTGACCGAGGTCAACTCGTATTAATTCTCTTGACTTTTTATACTGTGTCACATATGAAAATAACTCTGCATAATTTATACAGTAAGTTGCTTTAATGCCTAGTTGTCTGATGCTTATAAAATAATAAAAAATAGGTCTGACAAACGCACAGCGTTTGCGAATCTGAGGATTTCTTTGTTTCATCTCGTCATACTTTATCGGTTTTGTTCTCTGATAAACTACTTAGTCCCAAGTAATTTATTTTCAAAAGGAATACTTTTGCTATTAACAGCTTTGAACACCTGAAGATGGATATGTTTTGACATGATACCATTACATGTTGATGAAATCCTGACTTGAGATTCATGTGCATTTAGCTGGGCTTTAGATCAGTGAGAAACTAACATTCAAACACACATGCTGCTCTCAAACTAGGATCCAGCCCTGGTAAAATGCAACTTAACTGTCTATTAACATGACTTACTGCTAAGCCACTTCTCTGTGCTGACCTGTACGGTCCTGACTGGCCTACAAAGAAGAAGGAGACAGTGTGGCAGCCGTTATTGTCAGAGTGCACTTCAAAATCAAAAATTGTCAGATTTCTGGTGATACATGGAGATGATGATTACGCATCTTGCTATGCATTTTAAGATGTAATGCTATTTCGTCTATAATGATAGGAAAGTGAATGGTATAAAACAGCAGTTAAGGCACTGTGAGGGTTACATTTCTCATTATGCCATATACTAAAATTGGACACACTCATGGCACTGTGAGGCACTTTGGATAAAAAAAAAAACATCCAAAGAATATATAAATTTATTTCGTAAAAAAGGCTCTTTCATGTTTTAGATTCAAATGTGTGCAGCAAACATGGTTTTATAAATCAATGAATGATTTTTTTTATTATTATTAAATAAAAAATGAAAACATCTGACAAATTTTGATTTTGCTGCAGGGTATCCCTCTTACACGTGTTTCACAAACCAGAAGACATTCACATTAATACTGACATGGTCGAGCAACAAAACATCTGGAAATGGCATGGCTGAAAGGCAACAACATGGCAAACATTTAATAGCCTAGTGTGTGGGCCCCTGAAAACATCTGACCTGGGTTGAATTATTCTTGCAAATTACTTCAATTACATGTTGACTCAGCTTCCCCAGCACAGTCGAGTCAACTGTACAAATCGGCCATCTTGAACTCCACACACAACACACAGAAAGCATTTTAAGTAACTGAGTTGACCCAGGTCAGCAAAACATACAGCGCTTCCTTCTCCAGCATTTCACTCTTCTCTAGCCTTCCAGTTTGGAGGATAAATTAAATTGTGAATGGCATATTCCAGTTGCCAATTTTCATTCAGTGCTGAGAAAAGTCCATCTCTTTGAGAGCTTCCTCCAGCGAATTCCAGAAGACTCTCCACACACACATAAAAAAAGATGCAGATGGACAGACGGAGACAGTAGAAACAGAAGGCTAGATGTGGTGGGAATAAGTAACTCCGACAAGGCTGTAGACTAGCGGAAAAAAAGGCAGATTCTTTAAAGCATAATGTACAAAATGTACTGAGGAGGATGTAGATTGAGACCCATGAATAATAGGCCCATGTCTGGTTCTGTAGCATGGCGAGGAGGCAGACAGACTTTAGTTGTCCTCCCTGTCCTCAGGCTTTGGTTTGGGAAGGTTTTGGAAAGGACACCTGTAGGTGCAACTTTCTAGAGGATGGGAAAGTAAAAGGCACAGGAAACTCAGACGCACGTCCAAAAAACATAAACAAAGAGTTGCTAGTCTCGTAAAGTTAAGTAGTATTCCATTTTGGACCATAGCATCCAGTTGTTTATAGATTCTTACAAATAATAATAAGATAAAAAAAATTCTCCTTCAATTTTATCATCCTTCATTCAGGAGCAAATTTCTTCAGAGGACAATTGCCTCTATCAACTCAGTCTTCATCCGTCTGGCGTCATTAGGAGTGCAGGTCAGCAATTGTGGACTTTGATAAGGGAGATTTTAGAGGGTGATGGATGGGCAGAATGGGTGTCTAATAGTAACTACCCAGGTGGGATGGCACGTGGGTGTTAGGGTGGCGGGGAACATTTGGGTTGGGGTAGATGCCTGCAGTGGGCGAGCTCCAGTATGGAGCGGTGGGTCCAAAGAAATTGGAGGAGGTGACGGGCATAGATGGAGGGTGTGGAGATACAAAGTTGACCTTCTGCTGGTGGGCGTGGTAGGAAGGCACATAGGCTAGGTCCGAGGGGTACTTATACATGGAGGATTCGGTGGGGTGCGGCTGCAGCGCCTGAGCAATGCCATGGAAGTCGAACTTGTAGGCGTAGCGCTTGCCATGCACCTTGGTCATAATATTTTTGTCATAGTAGTAGCGCAGTGCGCGGCTCAGCTTGTCGTAGTTCATGTTTGGCTTGCTCTTACGCTCGCCCCAGCGCCGCGCCACCTCGTCCGGGTCCGTCATCTTGAACTCGCCATTTGTGCCCTCCCAGGTGATGCAGCCAGCATTAGCACTGTCAGACAAAAGCTCCAGGAGGAACTGCCACAGTTGAATCTGACCTGAACCTAATGTAGACACATACACAAGCAAACAGTGATTAAATACAGAACCTCAAGAGCCTTATTAACAGCTCATTATCTATACAGTGAGGCCTACATGAAAGGACTGGGCTACTGACAGCAGACACAATATAAAGACTAGAGTAAAGTTAGACTTTTACCTGGATTGGCTAGGCGACTACTGGTGGGACCCAGTATCTGGTAAGGGTCTGTGGACAAAAAGAAAGCTTTGTTGGTCTACACAGTGATTACTGTGGCGATATAATGGTATGTGTGAAGACTGAGCAAGAGTTGATGATATCATTTATTTATAGTAATTTCCAAGTTCCACATTATTACTTTTGCTTGTAATATCACATTTTCCATTTTCCAGTTTTTGAGTAAATAAAACTAATTATTTAAAACACTGAGCAAATGAATCGTTATATCGTAAAGTCTTAGGATCAGTGGGTTTGGATAATTGTGCTCTGCACACCCTCTAAATAATGAGCTGACCAGGAAAAACCAATTATACATGCTAATAGATGTGTGGCTGAGAGGTAAGGTTAAAAAAAACAAAAACAACAACAAACACTAGTAAACACTCAAAGCTTGTTGGTAGACTTCCAAACAATGCATTATTAAATTGTCAGTGAACCACTTGTATACAAATATTTGCACATATTTTTTTAGTGATATCTTTGTACTTACCTACAGTAGCTTTTACATTTTATGTACCATACACCAATAAAATATGCTTCTCTATCAGTCAGGCAATCAAAAACACAGAGCAAATTTCGGAATCTTACAGAATACAATTATTTTATGAACATAGCAATTGGGCTGTTTTGACAATCGACAGAAAAAGATGAGGACAACAAGATAACTGGGACTGTCTTTGTTAGGTCCGTACTGACACTACACAGATCAATAAAGAAGACATTACCTGGCTGAGCTCTGGGTTGCTCAGTGGACTTGGTCACATTCTGAGTCACCACAGGTGAGCCTGCAGAGGGAGAGAGGCAATCAGTGGAGGACAAGAGAGAGAGACACGCACACACACACACACATACATACAAAGGTGTATCAGTAGGGTGGCTACAGATAGTCAGGCTATACAACTTCAAGGCACATCCGCAGAGGTCCAAAGTAAATAAGCCCAGTAGTTGATTGCTGGATGAACTTCTTTGATTGTCTTCTCATGTTCTAACAACAGAGGCTGTAATCTTTTAAAGGACTCTGTGGATGTTGGAATTGGCTGTAGTGTGATCTAAACAACCTAGCCTGTGTTTTTTAAATATGGGTATTATTAGGTATATTTAACCTGCACAGAATACACAGATATGTCCGCCATGCAATGATTTTTGGCCTCACCTTTGCCACTGTGCATGTTGTTTGACCATCCTGTCCGCCGTACAGCATCATATGAAGGGTCTGACAAAGAGAGAGGAAACAAAAACTGAACTGTGAATATTTTAAAAAATATTAAAAATAAAAATATTGCTTTTTTTCTCTTACATGGTGACAATCATGTATGTGCAACTCATACCAAATCAGCGGATGTAGTTATGTACTTTACAAATCTGCAGTACGCTGACCAAAATGCAGTGTATTGAGTCATATTTCAATCTTTAAATTATCCATGTGACTGCAGAAAGTGTCTCATTTCACTGTGTGATAGCCTATTACAGAACTGCAACCGCCACAGCAAAAAAAGAGAGGCCAGTGCCAAATGGCATCGATAAATCTATCAAAACATGGTTCAAGATGCTTTTCACAGGATATCTGGACATGGTTTTGCGGTTTTGTTTGGCACACTGTAATGGTTTATGTGTAGATGGCACAATCTTGACAGTACAGTTGTTTGAGCAGCTTACAACACTGACCACAAATAAAGGGATCGGTGCAAATTATGGCACCACAGGACAAAAGAGACACACACATAGACAATACATGCACATGATATTCACCCTCATCCCTCTTCCCACACAAACGGCTTTTATGAGACCTTGACAAACAGCCAAACTGGCCCAGTTTGCATGGGTTCTACCTTCTATGTGTCTGCGGTTCAGACCTGACTGAGTGTGAAGCTGGACTCCTTCCAGTAACAATCAATCACTCTGACACAGGAAGATAAAACAGGGGATGTATCCTTCCCCTGGCAATGCCTCAAAAACATCCAGGTACAGTATATTCACAGTGCACCTGGCCAGCACCCTCAATGGTTTGGGTTATTGTGGGATAAAACAGTTCACACAATTGCCAGAATAGAGGGAAATATGATGCGTATTGTACATTCACAGTGTTATCACGACCTGCAAATCTTTTTGTCAGCGGTGGTTCTCCCAGAGGGCAGCGGATAAAAACAGTGAAATGGTGGTGTCAGAGGTTTGTTGCTGGGATAAGCAAGCTGTTAGAAGGTCAAGAGGCAATCCCGTTTCCCATCAGTGGAGGTGGAATTTTTGAGATGAAGGCTTATTGACAATTGATTGGCCTTGGCAAATATGAAGCATGGTGTGGCTTATGAAGAGCATCAGGTTGTCATCTCAAACGTGAAAAAAAGCATTGTGATTTTTCACCATATGCAGGATCTTAGTAGATCATTAGAATATGTTCTGACATTTCACAGATGAGTGAGGGTGTTGATCCCAGATAATAAATGCATTCTGTGTTTGTGTGCCAAATATGAATATTCATGTGTCTGCAAATGATTCTCCTCAGTGTTTTAACCAACGCTTTCAAATAACTCACATGCTGATGAGCTATCAAGCATTGAAAATTCTCTGTAATATAATCCCCTGTATTTGTTTAAACCTTGTAGATATTATACATCTTAATTCATGGAAAACTTCATCAATTTGCTATGCAGAACACTGTAAAGACGACTTTTTAAAAGTGACATCCTTTTCAGTGTCTGAAAGAAATGAAGGTAGTCGTCTTCACTACTACAACACATTTGGGATTTGTGCACCATCTTGACCCATATAACTTCATACAGCTACACCAGAGGGACATCCAGTGACCCTCGAATTCACCATCAGCTTTCACGTCATGTAAGGCCATCTCCGAATACTGTACAATACTGCCCTCCTGTGGTTCAAAACAAATTGACATCTTAGGCTTTCCTGAAATTTCCAGAATAAACTACAAATATACCATTACCACATTTAATTTACAGAATTTACCGAATTTTCTCTGTTCAGCTCAAGTGAACTTAAGATTAAATTCTCTCTGCAACCATAAAAACAACATTTCCCTGGTAACCTGCCATATCAGTGTTTTATTGTTTTGGTCATCTCATAACCCACCAATGAAAATGTAAAAACACTTCAAATTCAATTATGAGTCTTGTGCTGCTTTCAAGGTTTTTTTGTTGCCTTGTTTCCTCTTTCCTTACTATAGCAGCAGAATATCCACCCATGAGAAAACTTCCTGCTGTTCAGGGATCTCTTGATCTCTTCACTAATTTCTAACTTTTCAACTTTTAACCCCTGACGTTTCATCAAAGGGCAATTCCTGTCAGACAAGAGGGGTTCTGGTCTCTGTGGCTGAAAGGAGTGATATTCAAAATGCAGTAAAAGTGCAAGATGGTGATGACCGTGCAAAAAGATACGGTAAGTAAAATGAAGTATATGAGCTCACAACAAAGCATAAGAATGAATGAAGAGTGAATAAATTAGGGTATGATCAAAAGAATGAAACAAAAGAAGAGTGTAATAGAGGGGTAGACAAAAAGAGGGAGAGGAGGGACAAATAACAAGCAGGCTGCCGTGGCTCAGCAGGGCTGTCAGGTTCAATCTGGTGTGGGCCGGCAGGATAGCCAAGGAGCAGTGACTGGGGGAGAGTCCTGGGAGACTTGCGTTTCCTGCCTGCCTCGCCTGCAGACAACCTCTCTTTGTTTTACTGGCCCTTTTTTCCCCTCTACTCACCGCCAGCCCCCCACCCCCCCAATCCACTCTCCACCACCCCGAAAAAAACACAAACGGGGCTACCTCCAAACGTGCAGCGAGGGGTTACAAACATGAGCGGAGACGGTGGGGGAGAAGCAGAGACGAATGAACGAAAGATGAGAGAGACGGTAAAGGAGCCACAGAAAGAGACAGAGAAAGAGAGATTGCTGAGAGGCAGACAGAAGAAGAAGATGGAGACAGAGTGACTAAGTGCATAAAAAGGATCCTGAATGAGAAAGAGGAGAACTTAAGAGCGAGCGGGAGGAGAAAGAATCATGTAAAAAAAAAACAAAAAAAAAAAAAAAAAAACACACAGTCAGACTTTGGAACTTTGGAATTTGAAACGAAAACAATGGCAGCAAATCCAGCTACTGTCTGGTATGGGCTTGAGGCGATGCCTAGCAATATGGACTCATCCACATTTTTGGATGTAGCTGTTGGCAGCAGAATAGATTAACGTCCTAAACTATTTTCCTCTTACCAGGATGCAGGCGAGAATAGACACAACTTGAGGTTTTCACTTCTCTAATCACTCCGTTTTGGGGTTAATTGGACTGAGGGAAAGGAGGGAAAGTGGAAGTGAAAGTGCAGAAGAAGGAAGAAACAGCAAAGGTAAAATGTACAAGACCCAAGTGGTCGGGGTACTCAGGGCAAGCCAGCCACGCAAACACAGACACAGACGCAAATGTGCACACACACAGAGCCACCTCTCCCCCCCACCCCACTCCTTCATTTTTCCAGGCCTCGCTCTGACTGCGACTTGAGCCAGTTTCCACTCTGGTCTGGGGTGTGGTGCACGCTCCTGGGAGACTTCGACTGCAGGACCAGTTAGTCAAAACAAGGCCTGAGTGCTAGACATAGAGGGAGAGAGAGGCAGGGAGACAGAGCGAGTGACGGAGAAAGACAGAGGGAGACGGAGTGGTGGAGAAAGAACAACTGAGCAGAGAGAGCGAGAGATAGACAGAGAAAGAGAAGGAGACGGAGAAGTGGAGTCGTGGACTGCTTTTAACCCAGAGTCTGAGCCAAGGAGAGAGACCCAGACAGGGTAAACTTTTTTAATACCCATAATACAGGTGCTTTAAAAGCCATCTGTGTGAGGAAGGAGCCATAAGAGGAGGAGAACGATGGCAAAGTACAGGAGTTAGACACAGCGAGGAGACAGTGGGTGAACCAGAACAGTGAAAAACATTGCAGATCAACAGGGGACTGCAACAATGCTGCACACACGCATATTCATGCATATGCAAAGGAAAACGTTATGTGTGTATTATTAGTAGTTTTTAATTGGTTTTATTTTAGGGAGAATTACCACTCTTGTTTATATATTTTTTTTCTTTGACTGTAGCAATTGAAATTGAAAAGACAACCTGAAAGACAACCTGTGTGCATGATGGCACATTTGAGGCTCTATTGCCACTTTGACGTGGCAGCAAAATAAATGTATTCACTCGATGAATCATCATCTTTCCTTATTTACTGAGAAGCAACGGAGAATATGAGTTGTCCTTGCTCTGAATTATAAAATTTCACAGCAGCGACAAAAACAGAAGCTAAAAACGGGGGGAAAAAAGGTACAAAGACTCACCGCAGGGAAAAAAAAATAATAAAAAAATAGCTGCATAATTTAGAAACACCAACACCAAGATCATAAGACATACAAACATAAATGCATACTGTAGCATATGCTGCACTAAGACATACAGGAACCCACCCACACATACATGCCTATCCACAGGCACATAGTAGACACAGACTTTAGATACACACGGAGAAGCACACACACACACACACACACACACACACCCTTTCATAGCTGCTGCATTCCGTGTTTTATATGCTCTCTTTTATTCATAACATTGCATTTTACACCACAGAGTCTGGAGCAGATTAAGGGTTGTCTCCTGCTGCATGCTCGTGCTTACTCTACCCCAAAGAGCCTGAATGGTATTTGACTGTTCTCTAAAGGCAATATGAACTTGAACATCTGGCAGCGCTGATCTGAGAAAATGTTGATAAAAGCTTCTCCTGAAGCAAGACTTCTTTTATTGTCGAGTCACAAACTACCAACTCCAATTTGAATGTTTTTCTTCCACATCTTGTTTCCCCAGTTCACTTGATTTTGCATTAAAGCAACATTTTGCAATGTGGTTGTATCATTTTAGGGTGAGTACAAATAATTCAAAGTAACGTGATCGGTTTAAAACTGGATGGGTATCAATCTGATAACTTGGTTGTATTTCCTAATTCTTGAAAAGCCTCTCTGTTGGATACACACTGTTCTCAGTTAGAAGCTGTACATTGTCTGGGATCACGGGACATAACTCGAGGCACAGTCAGTGTTGCCGGAGCCCATAATAGAAGTCAACTCTTGTGAAAGGGAGTGGCCCTCTATTCCTGCCAGTCCAAATACCTGGTGTTGAGAACCAGGAAGACCGGGGTCAGGGGTGACTGAGCAGAATCTTATCTGGACTGCCCATTGGTCTATTGGTATTGCAGCTGGGCGAGAACAAGTACGTGGCCTGCTAACGCTCACTACTGGGGAAGATAGAGAGAGGCAGAGGGCATTCTCGGACACTTATCAGACCTAGTGTTTCCTCTCCTCCTGCCTTGATAGGGCCCCTCATCCTGTGTGCAAGGCTATCACTGTTATTGCAGTCCTTTCTCCCGTCTCTGGTGGTGACACCATATAGCCGATTTAAAGGATGTGTAGGTTTTTTTTTTCTTTTTACAGATACGGAGTACAGCCTTCGCCTGGTTCATGTTGTGTCAGCACAAAATAATGTTTGTAGAGTGAAAAGGTATCCAGAGGAAAGAGACAATCATCCCGAGCTGCTGTGGGCGTTGTTCTCAGACACTCGGCTTGGCTTTTGCAAGAATTTTAAACTAAGCAGCTCACGCACTAAGAACATGAACAAAAAGTCCATATTAATATGTTTTATGCTTGTATTATCCCCTAAAAACAGTATTCACTATTAAAAAGAACTCTCAGTAACAAACACATGACAAATCTCCAGACAAGTTAAGCAGCTTTTAAAAAAAAATATGAGGTACACACATCATGTTTTAAGGTGGATATTTTTACAGGCCCAGCATTCACTGTACCACATGTTTGAATCAGCCTAATGACCTACGTGTTTTATTAATGTAAAGTGACTAATCTCATAAAAAAAAAAAACAGCACAACTAGTAGAAATGAATTTTGGAGCGCAGAAGTACAAAATGGCAAGTTTATTACCACGAGTCCCTCCTGCATGTACTGCACGTTTACTCTCCCTTTCACCTTCTGTCATCCTCGCTGTCGCTTAATTCACTTGCACACACATTAGAGAACCACTCATACACTTCTTTCCACTCCAGTCTGGTCTGAAGCAGCCAATCAGGATCTTCTGTCGTGTTTACCGAACACATTGCTGCCTCAGCACCTGCCTGACTCTCCAACAAACAACCTAATTCAATGTCTCGCTTCTTTCCCATAATTGTCACATTCACCGTCTGTCCTCACCTCTGCTGCTTTGGATAGAACTCATCAGCACGATGCTTTTGTCTCGTTAATACGCCTCTATTCTGAGGCCCTCTGAGCTCCTATGTTGTCACAGCGTTCAGGTAGCGGCTCTGAATAGCACGGTCTGCTGCAGCAGCTTGGCTCATATTATTTCTAAAGACACAAAAGGTGCACCTGTGCAGAGCTTTGTCAGTGGCAGTCAGTGACTGCTTTGGATCTGTGTGAGCCCTCCGTATTCTCAAGTGTGTGTGTGTGCTCTGTGTGTATCTGCTCATCTGAAGCTGGCAGACACTGTGTTTTTGTTTTCGACTCTTCTCTTTATCTTTAGATCTTTCGACTGACAGTCTCACCTTGCTCCCTTGATATGAAACAGTTCCATCAACCCAGTTATTTCCAAATGGATAGAAATGAGGATAAAGAGTAGAGAACTGGAAGAAATGTGTGCCTACCCTCTTTGGCAGCCAGGCGTGGGGATGGGTCTGTGTGAGATGGTGTATTGTAGGATAATGATGAGCTACCTGTAATAAAGTGAGACAAACGAGAGAATGGTATGACATAAGAATGTACATTTCTCTGTCCCTAGACATACAAACTATCACATGGATAAGACATGTGTTCATTTTAAGTCTTACATAAAATGATTAACAGAACACATTATAAATTACTGCTCTTATGACGTCCAGTATTATGAATCTAATAAATGTCTGTTTTGGAATAAGAGATCTTAAAGCTGCAAATTTATATTAATCATGATAAATATTATATCATTGAAATGGTAATATTTTGTACCTGTAGTGTGACAAAAAGCTCAAACTGTATAACAATAGCCAGCAGGTGGCAGTAGAAGGTTCAGCTCAATTACTGTCAGGCAGCAGCATAGAGTCCTTTCATTTCTTGAATTGTGTTCCTGTTTTGTCTTCAAAAATAATCTCAGAAGGAAAATAGTTCATGACACATAAATCTAAGTCCCAAATAAAAGCAAATCCAGCACACGGGCAGTCCTTTAAATGTAGGAAAAAAAACATAGCCTGTCAGCATTTTAACTGCAAACTCTACTCCTGAATAATAAAGTCAAGAGAGGCAAGACTCTGCACATGGCTGCCTATTCATTTCACCTTATGGAGCAGAACTCTGCACTGCATTCCTCCACTTGCACAGGCACCCTGGGCGGCACCAAAATGCTCTCTTAATTTTAGCTGCCCCCAGGCATAAATCAGCGAGTGGAAAAACAGACCCAAAAATGCACAGAGAAAACACAAGAGCAGCTACTACATGGGGAGTGTTAAGATTTAGCACTAAGATGGTTACGGGGAGCTGTTGAGTAGGGAAGAGACCTTTTCTGATGGGGCAATCTAGAAAAAAGAAATGAAAAAAGTGTCAAATCTCTGAAGCAAAATTAAATTCATAGTGTGCTTTTCTTGAGATTCGATGCAGGATCCGGACCTAACTTGCTGTGCTGCTGCTGATGGGGTTGGGGAGGAGGGGGTGAAGGGGCCTGTGGTGGCAGACTAGGGGTCTGTTTTTTTAGGGGGTGGCTGTGGGGGAAAGAGTGGGGTGCACCACAAATGTATTCTACCCTTCCAACACCCCACCCCTCCCATTTCTACCTACTCTGCGGCACCCCCAAGGCTCTGGGTCTAGTTTAGAAACCTGGGGGCCTCAGAACAGGGGAGCCATTGTATGAGGCTGGGTCCCTGCACAGCAATCAAATGCAGCTCCCCGTACAAAAATAATTCCACACGCAGAGTGTAAGCACACAGGGGCAAGCCACCAAAGCACCATCTTTGGAATAGGGGAGAAAGTGTAAGAGAAAGATGAAGAGACAGACTGAAAAAAAAGGAAGAGAGAGAGAGAGAAGGGAGGAGGAAGGGGCTGTTAACCCTTTTCCTACTGTGTGCCACATATGTGGGCTGACCCAGACAGGCAAACAGGCAGCATTGCTGAGAAAACCTCAAACCATCCCACAGAGAAATTCAGGACTGCTGTACGAGAGTGAGCGAGAGAGGGAGAGAGAGACACCACAGCTGACAGTTTGGTGGAGCGAGTCTTGGCTGTGCTGCCTATTTATTTGGACGGCTTCTTCCTCTCTCAGAAAACAAACATGTCCTGGTAATCTGACAGCACAGTGGGAGGACTGGCCAGTGTTCAGCTTTTAGGACCCTCACTCTCTCTTTCCTTCTCCAGTCACATCTGCTCACAGTCTGCTAGATTACATAACATCCACAAACAATTTTCTTTTCTCTACTTCCTATGACTGATGGCTCTTTCAAAGGGCCCTGTCCTCCAGTTTGGCACGCCCATAATATTGACAGAGATCTTTAAGGGCTTGTTCGGCATTGTAATTGATCGGGCCCCTGATGTTTATTCTGTAGAGCTATAAGATACCATTGCCCCAGACATGTGGTCTGAGTTTTGACAACAAACTAAGGGGACTAGTCACCCAGATTTGGGCATCTTGCCACCTCGAGGGTGCCAAATGGACTACAGCCAACAGTAAGTCATCCTCCATAGGATAAGCTGTGCTGAGTGGCTAGATTACAGCCTTACACTAAGTGCATGAGCGCAATTTCTGACAAGTCCTCCAAAAACAACCCATGTGACCATTTTCTTGGCTGATGAACACCACTGTTAAAATGTCATTGTGTTTTAGCAGTAACTTAAAACATGTAATTCATTACTCTTTAAATATTACTCATTTTGCCAATATTCAAATCCAATATTTGCAGTGTGCATTTTCCAGCACTTTGAATGTGTCCCTGCTGTTTTTTTATTCGCTGTATTAACTTTAAAGGTTCGACCTCAGGTGCAGTCTGTGGAAATCCTGGATTTAAACATTGCTTTTCGCTGCAGGAAAAGTTGTTCTCGCCCGGGGCAGACAGTAAACACTTGTGAGATCAGACAAATACATTTGAAGATGCAAACTACTGCAGGAAAACAGATAATAATAAAAAGTGGGTCTATGAGACGGAGTTGCAAAGTAATATATGACGCGCCAAGGTTACAAATGTGCTACCTCCTGATCAAAACCAGGTGATTCTTGAATGTCAGCTCATCAGGCTAACAGTGGCAGGCCAGCTTTGAGGACCCAACATTTAAATTAGACAACACTGGAGTTACCAGTGGTCACGTTTCTTCTTGCTTGGTAAAGGCTAATTTTCTCCCCATACCACCAGTCTCCAGTCAGGCCAACATGCACAGGACCAAGCAAAATTACTCTAACTCTTTACTCAGTTATGCATTACTGCCAAACATGTTTTGTCAGTAATGTTCTTATAGCTCATAAAATCACAAAAGACTTTTTTCTCATTTGCTACTACTGCAGTTAAGGTTAAGCTCAGGGTTAGGGTTAGACACAAAAACTTGGGTACAGTTAGGGAACGACCATGGTTTTGATTTTTTTAAAAAGCAAACATTAATTCCTGGTCTGTCACTGGGTATGAACTCACATATAAGATTCAAATGAACTACACACCCGTCCCACACCATGACCTCCACCTTACTTTCCACCTTGCTATGTGACAGGGCACACTACTTTCAGTACCGGTGCTGAATGTTGGCACTGGACTTACATTTTGTGGTACAAAATTGTCCAATAAGGACGTAATTCTTATGGATAGTGGGCGGATATTCAAAACTGTTCTCACCAGAGAACAACATAATGGCAGACTGTTTTAATTCCTAAAATGACGGAACAAATGCGGAAGTACGGTGATGTTGTTATAGCTCAACAAAACCTTTTAGTGAGGAGGCTGTGGTGGAGGGATGGATCAGCAAAGTGCGTGAACTCAACACAGAGATTACTGTTCCTATCCCAACTCCTATCAAATGTTTTAGTGGACTAACCTTAAAGACCTTGAAATAAAGTTCAAACCCTGGCTACTTTCTCACTACCACAGACCTGACCAATCGCTGCATGAAGTGGGTGTAAACTATTGATCATTTTTGGAAAGTTTTAGAAATCAATGCCAGAAAGTTGCATGTGAGTCCACAGAGGCATAATTCTACCATCTACCGTTAAGCACTTCTGTATACTGGCACTATGACCATAGTTTGTGTTGCCATAACCACAATTTGCCATGCATGTTATTGTAGAAAGAAATATTTGAAAAAGAAAACTTGTGGAATTAACATTAAAAAAAAACATCACTGTCTGAAATCCAAGGTTTTGCAGAATTGCCCCTTATCAACATTCTTAACTTGCAATTGGGTCTGAAGTACAGTTATAATGGACCTCTAAGCAGCTAGATTAAATTACAGCTGAGCTCATCACAGTGTTTACATGAATAGCAACTGCTTATTATCCACCTCCACTTATGCTAATGTGATATGTACATAAATCCCTGTTGTGCTAAGTGTCTGAAGCCCAGCAAGTCAAGTGAGCAGCCACAAACTGCTCTGTAATGGTGGCTATAGCAGCAGACAGCTAACAGTGAAGGGCGCAGAGCCAGCCTGTTGAGCCCCTCTGCACCAGTGATAATCTGCCAATAGAAAGAACTAATGCAAAGGGAGCTCAATAAAAATGTTGTGAGGGGAGAAAGGAGGGGAGAGAGAGAGAAAGAGAGAGAGAGAGAGAGAGAGAGAGAGAGAGAGAGAGAGAGAGAGAGAGAGAGAGATCTCCAGACCTCCTTTTTCCCTACTCAGCCTTCGAGCCCAGATGTTTATGGTCTGTATAAACTATTGAGGGCTCGAGAATGTCCCCCACTCTGGAGCGAGCAGCAGCAGTGCAGAAGCCCAGACTTATCACTCTCCCTCTCTCTCTCCCTCCCTCTCTCCCTCTCTGTCTTGACTCCCTCACTGTAAATCCATCCAGACACACAAGCAGCGGCGACAGCTGGGAAACAGAACTATTGCTATTCTCCAACGGCACTCAATCATGACCACCTCGGATCATTTCCACACACTTCTAAAAAATGGTTCACCCCCCCCCCCCCCCCACCCCCCCCTTTTTTTTTTTTTTTTTTTTTTTTATCTCGCACTCGCTTTCTATAACTGTTTCCCTTTGCTCACACCCTTCTGCCCTTGTCCTCAAATAACTACTGTAAAATCTATCTGTCAAGGAGATATTTCTTCATCCAATTTCTACTATTATGTTTCTTTAGATCCACAGTAGATTTGCTCTCAGTTCTCTGTCTCGTTACTTTCGATCCCGATTCCCGTTTAATCTCCCCTCTCTCTTCCTCTCTCTCTTCTTGTATCTCTTGTGTGTTGGAGGATACAGTCTTTCGTTGTCTGAGGTTTTTTTTGCTCTGCTCCGTTTCCAGCACATGTGGTATAAAACCGACCTACATGGGTGCGATAAAGCAAACAGTCCGCGGTCCCTCCCTGACAGACTAATTTGAACAAATTCTCAAATTGCACCCCAAATTGAAAGCACATTGGGGTGCGGGCGGCCATCACTTATAAAAATCTGGATAAGTGACCAACAATGAGGCCAAAATAATGCATGGGCAACTACCCTTGTTACTACAAGCAGCTGGGTAGCCAGACAGATGTTCAGATTGTGCCCGCGGTTGCACCAGTGTGGGTGTCTGACCGTTTTTTTCTGCACATGACGTGGCAGGAATGTTTTGTTATGGTATGGCTGTAGGGTGGGGAAGTGTGTCCTTGCGCCATGCAGTGAGTGTACATACAGGGCTTAATGACTCTGAGGAATGTTAATCAGGGATTCAATAAACAGGACCAAAGGCACACATGATGCACACAGATGTGTATGAAATGATTGCAGTACCCCTATGTACCATCCATTTTTTGGAAGCTCAGGAGGGGGGAATAATATAAGACAAAGTAGTGAATGGGTTTGGAGGAAGCCATCACATGACCTGTAATCACTAATACTTCCAGGGTTTGGCTCAGTCTTTTCCTCCCTTTTTCTTTTTCTGTATTCTAAAGCTTGGGCCAAGATCCAGCTCTCGTGAGTGAAGCCAGAGGTCTATTTTCTGGACGGGATTACTCCTCGTCTATGATTGTGTTTGTTTGTGCTGCAGGGGGAAAGAGAGAACAGCTTTAGTTTCCAAATCATCAGCCCCGCCGGGCCTGCATAAGGCCTCTACCCTCTTCCTCCTCTTTCTCCTCCTCCTCCTTCTTCTCAGTCTCCCTTAGACATTCATTTACTAACATGGTTCCTCTTGCCCTTAGGCTCCCAGTGTCAATAATACACACTGCTCGCTTCTCAGAGAGCTGCCCCAAAACAGGTCAGTCAGTCCAGGCACGGGACGGGAGCATTCATCTTTTTGATTGTCGGGAACTGATCCAAAGCAATTTCAGCTGGCAAGTGGAGAGGATTCCCGAGACATCTCTTCTGTCTCCAAAACACACAAAGTCTAAATCAAAAAAAGGGCAGCAATGGGCAGAGTCGTGGTGCAGCACGCCTAAGCCGTGGCTAAGTCCCGCAGCCAGTGGCCATAATGAAAACTGCTCTGCGGAGTGTGCCCAGTGGCGGTCAGACAGATCCACCCGCTGCAGCTCTGCACAATGAGGCTGTTATACTCATGACAAGCATCTCTCTCTGCCCAGACGCCGTGCATAGAGAAAACTGTTGACACCCACAAAATACAGTTCCCATTACATCACGCAGAGGCCGATCGCAATTTCTTGGGAGTAATGTTAAATTTAGTTGAGCCATCAGTCACTCCACCCAACGTGGTGTCATGATTCTACAGCCACAGCAGAGGCAGCTCTCTCTATTTTAAAGTACAGAATGCAAAGAATTCCAAGATGGGACAAACTGTTCTTTGCTTATTTTTATAGTAAACCGTAGAAATACCTATTGTCTGAACTAGACATCACTGTGTATTCAAACCCATGCCAGATGTTACATCTTATATTAGAATGTAATTTGCATACTGCCTCAGAAAATTGGCTTTGTTTCCCAGCCGAAACATATGAGGCAGGATTGGACCGAGGAACTCTTCAAAGGTAAAAGGCTTAAATTTAGCTGCCTCCATTGCAAATTGTAGATCAACTTTCTTTGCTGTGCTGAACACACAGGCCTAGCATGATTCCTGAGGCAATGCACCTGGGCTTCATCTTTCTGGACCATGTGGAAATAAGGCGCTGCAAAGTCAAGTGGGGGATGTAGTCGATGGTTATCTCAAGAAGGGAAAGAAACCCCTTTTGGTTTCCACAGCTCTACTTAATACTGGGTAGCCATTATAGAGAAATGACTTTCCAGTAAGAGCAATTTCATTGTTTATTGATGGTAACGTGAGTATAGTGCGGTGACAAAAAAAAGTGTCATGTTGTTTGCTCGGGTTTGGCATTTTTTCATTTTCACTTCTCATCCAAAAGTAGAGAAAAGTGTATGAAAAGAGGCCTGTGTGTTGAATGAAAGTTGACTTCTATTCTTTGGCAAAGATGGATGCCAGTGCAGACTTGAACTTAAACACAAACAGCAGGAGTATCGAAAATGGAGTTTGGAGACAAATTTACTGTCTTTTTACTTTTCTCCTGCTGTCAAAACAACTGTCAATTTTTCTGTTCTGTTATTTTTTTGTTTTTTTATCAGATTTGCCATCCATTGTTCTTTTTGATTTGCCTCTGTATTAACAAAGTCAGTTGCTCAAAGTCTACTTACTTTCCCTGAGGTAATTGAGATGAGAGAGAAGCACTTCGGCATTGTACATGGTGGTGAGCCGGAGGAAGTCGTCCTTGACCATCTTGCAGAGCTCTTTGCCGTCTGTGTTCTGAAACATGGCCGTGTCGATCTCTAACAGGCCGTACTCCTTGATGGCCCACTCAAGCCACTGGCGCACATGGTCCTGGGACCACAACGACGGGTCTACAGAAAGACAGAAGAAGAAGAGAGAGGAAGTTTATTGACATCATACCAATTGTTTCTGGACAGACACCAGGGAAGACAGAGCAGGGTGAGCCCCGTATCTGACTATGGTATAAGGAGGGGGAGAAATGAACAAATTGGAAACAGAATTTTGTATCAGTAGCAGACCTTGTTCAGAAACTTGTAAATATTATTGGTCTTATTTTAACCACATGGATAGGGATTTCCTGAGAGGGATGACACGTATTACATTTCAGGTAACTAATCTTTCAGAGTACTATTGACTCTGAAATGCCTTGCTGTGAATGTTCAAACTGTGTAATATGTTTCACATTGTCCAATATGACACGGAAGTATGCCAAAACAAAACAAAAACAGTGTTTGCAAAACTACTTGACCCAATTCTGATATATTGCACATCTAATCTGGAAAACAAACCCCAAACTTACCACTAATAGTTAAGGAGTAGCCTCCATGTCGAGCTCCTATTAGGTTAATAGATGAGTGGCCAGTTTGCATCAGCTTTAGCACTAACACTTGAATAGCCTTTAAAATGGAAAATTTACTAAGGCTCCATTCGATTTTAATTAAATGAATCACATATGCTCATTTCTGGGAAAATACAGTCATTCTCTTTGGCGCTCTGGCTTGATCATAACAACGCAATCAACTTGAGCATTAAAATTACTTTTCTAATGGTTATAACCCCGAAACTGCACTTGTTACTTCCTGAACTGAGTTATTTCACATTTTGAAAGATCAAATTCGTGAGACCAGTGGAGAAATATATAGGTCTGGCAGACAAACAGACATCTCTACCTGCACACATTCAACTACGCTCCCATTAGGGACGTAAAACACTGGAACAATGCTTTACCCCATGAACCAACTAAATTGAAATGGGACTCATAAAACATTTACAGCATTGGCAAAATTATACCAAAACAGAACAGTGATTCTGTCTGTAATCACAGCAGCAGCACAGAAAAAAAAATTACCTAGAACAATTTGCACCTGTATAAATATTCAGTGAATAAACAGATACACTGTTTTATGAACACACACGTATTCAACTTCATGTTAGATTATATACAACATTACGCTGCTGGTCAAAAAGCTTTTCTTACCTGCAGGTACAATGACTCTCCGCTCATTGGTGGTCATGTTGGGGGGAGGGGCATTCTTCTCATCCATGTAGTTTCCATAGTTCATCTGAGATGTGTCGTTACCCCCTACCAGCTTATTACATTTACCCACACTGCAGTCCACTGGAGACTCCCTGCTACACAAACACACACACACACATACAAAAATATTATCAGCAGACAAATTGGGTGTTGTTGGTTTTTCTTTTCCAGTCATTGACTTTGGCATGGGATATTTAAGCCCCACACTGGTCGGGGCCAAGTATATTGAAGATTAGACGCAAAAAGTGAGGGTTAGTTGTGGTAAAGAAATGGCCTGTTGAATGACAAATGTCAACATTTATAGCAGCAGCTGCAGCGAGGAAGACAAAATGTCTAAAACCAATCAAGTCCAACAAAGATAGATATAAAGTCATTTCTCACTCAACACAAATGTATGGATGCAGGAAGAGGTTTTCACGCCATACCTGGATCCATTCATGTGCTCATATTCTCTCTTGACGTTGACCCGCACTGGCTGGTTGATCCACTCCTGCTGTGGGGGTAAGGGGTTGATTTTGTGGGTTTGGCCGTAGTCCTGTGTGCCAGATGCAGTCATGTCTGTCTTGGGGAGAGGGGCAGCAGCAGCGTATGGAGGCTCAAATAAGGACTGGTCTTCACTCACCACTGATAGCGCCTCCTGTAGGTGAAAGGAACAAATAATTAGTGTTTGTCTTTCTCAAGAATGCAAGCAGGCCATACTGTAACCATGCTAACATTTCAAACTTTAAAGAAATACTTGAAGTGCTGCTTGGCAAGTGCTTGCTTTTTACTTTTTGGACAGGGCCAGGTTAGGCGTTTCCCCCTGATTCTTTATGCTAAGCTAACTGTCTCCGAGCTAAAGTTTGGTTATCAATCCTCTCATCTAACTGTCGGCAAGAAAGCAAAGAGGCGTAATTCTCCAAAAGTCAATCTGTTTGGAGTGGGTCGACGTAGTCTTGTAATAAGAATGATAAGAATACACTTACAAACATGAGCAGATACAACTTGAGTCATTCAATTGACAGTACCAAGAAGCTTGTGATGTTTAATTTTTTCATCTCTTGTGTATTTTTGTTTACAGCAATTATGTGCAGTTATTGGTCATATCGCAGTCTGGCATCCTAAGTCGTTTACAGCCACGTAACAACTGTAGCTTCCTGTTGATGTTAGGATGACTTCAATCATACCCGCAGTGGAGTAAGACAGAGTTGTAAGGTTGGACACTGCCACCATATAAGTCAGTCAGTCAATACATACAGCTGTTCCACCAGTAGTGACCTAATTCTCACGTTTTTTTGTATGAGCTAACAAATTAAAATATTCTAAACGACATTTCACAGACATCTGGTTGTTTAATCATTTTTATCTCTCCCATTATCAGTATCTTCTTAACTTCATTGGACACAAAAAATCCTCTGTCATGGCCTGATGTGTCTCATCTGAGCATTGGGCCTCCCTCCACAGCTGAAGACTCAACAGAAGCAAGGGGGGTCACGACTACACTGACCCCTCTGCTGTGGCTCAGCTGGAGCAATGTAAGTTTATTAAAGAAAACAAACTCACAAACTCAGGGCTGGCCAAGATATTACGTGGTTTCCAACATGCTCCTTGTGTAATGTCTTGGAAGTATGGGTACTTGATAGGTCATATTTTAACATACAGATGTCACTGCTTAGTGTTTAACAGTGAACAGAAATGGGGCAATGTCACCAACTCAGACCTGTGCCAGGCGACTTTTAGCTTGCACAGCATGTGCATGCACCATAACAATATCCTGATGAGCTAGTCTTTCTTAAAATTTCTCCATCCCTCATTGTTCAAAACAATCAGACAAACAAACCAAAAACAAACAAACAACAATACAAAAGAAATTCAGAAGATCAAGTGAAATCATTACAGTCATATGCTTCTGCTGAGGATTAAGCTTGAGTCTGACGCACATCTGGATCTGATAGGATCTGATGGCACAGCTTAGACCGAGACGTGTCTAATTCCCGAGGACTGAATTATTTCATTCCAAAATGCCACATATCAGCCTCAGGGGGAAAATGCTACTTGATATTCATTGATCAATATTTCCAGCATTGAGCCGTTTGCATTTTCTAAAATGTTACTTTTATTAAAGCAAAATCCTCATGATCTCACATAATTTCAGTGTCATTCCATTCTAAGACATTTCATGCGAGTATAAAGTTTGCACTTATCCCTATTCTGATGATGAATGTCCCTTTTTGTGGCAAACGTTTTTCATCAGCGCAACTAGAGGATGGTATGTGGCATATATGCACATGTATATATTCCCACATTAACTCCACTTTGTTCTAGTTATTCTATACATTATAAAGGCAAACAAAAAATTACTTTTACTTTCTAAGAGTATACGTAAAGAAAAAAAATAATGCTGCATGTTTAATAAATCTAAGTTCTCAAACAAGAAACATCAGGATAAAATTATTTTGCAAATTACTGTGTTTGATTATCACATAAAACATGATCATCGCTTCATCTAATATTTGGATCACATTGTTTGGCATTATCAGCCATCCATGTTTTTTTAATTCATAAAATTAAAATAATTTGAATTCATATTTGAAAACCATTGAAAGTTCTTTGTCTGAAAACTGATCGAGTAAAAGAAAGCATCAGGTGAAGCTTTCACTCTGTGCCGTTTAATCCCTCATTTTATGACAACCTTTTGCAGTGTAAGGGGTTTTTAATTGCACTATAGTGCCCTCTATTGCAATGGCACAGACACACTACTAGCAGTTTTTATACAAGTAAAAAAAAAGTTTTAATTTTCTTTTGTGAACACCCTGGCACATGTATTTTGTTTTAACAATGTGGTGAAGTGGATTCACACGTCACAAACTCAGCTGTTATATTTAATTTTCCCCACACACAGTTAGAACCAACTAGGCCTGTGCCACATATCAAATACAAAACTTTTGCATGTACTAATACTTTAATGCTACTCTTCAGGGTAATGGAAGGATAAAAAAGCTGAACCTCTCCAGAGTATTTAACCATCTCGCCAGAATTAGATTTTCCAGTGATTTCATCAGTGGATCCATCATAGTCTAAACTCTGGCAACAGGACTCACTATCTGAGCAGAGCACACCAGCTAGTCTGTGGATGATAAAGTGCAGAAGAGTGAGGGAATGTCTCATTACAGCCCGATAAGGACTTTGTCGACTATTGTGACTGTTGCACGTTATATTTACAGTGACATATCAGCTTGCACAATTGAAACCATGATTGGCAAGTGGTCTGTGCCTATCAAGATTGTTTTTTTTTTTTTCCTTTCAGAAAAATAGGAGCACACGACTCTCATTAAGGGAAGCTGAAAGGATGACAGACCAGTGCCAGACCAATGCCTATGTTTTCTTTCCAGTATCTGTGGGGAACACACACATACAGGCGGTTACACACAAGTTTTCTGTCTGTCTCACACTGTCCACAGATAATACTCCAGTGGCTGTTTGCCACTTTGAAACATTTGAGATGGTTTTCTCCTGAGGACCATATCTAAATATAATCACTAAAACAGTTTTAGTCCTTCAAGATATTTTTTTCTTCTGAAAACATAAATAACATCTGAACTCTATTTTGTGCTATATATACTTGTGCAGTGCCACAAAGGTGGAAAAAAAACAAAAACATCAAATAAATCATGGTTGAGCTGTTAAACTGCAGGACCCATTATAAGCATTGTGTGAGTGTGACACCTGCTGGGAGCCACCTCTGTTCTGTTTACATCAGCCAAGTCTATCTCCCCAAATGCGTCACGACGCTCTGGGGCAGACTGGATATATGCAATAGCTCCACATACTGACTACACGTGTGATTGTTTGACGTTCACACACAGCCATCTAAGCAGGAACCACCCAGGGGGGGTGTCGGGGGGGCATTCCTGCCTTTTGTTTCAGGAGGAAGAGGAAACCTGTCAGGAAAAGATTGTGTAGAACAGGAAGCTCTCATGGCTAGAGAGCCCTTCCTTTCTTTTAGCGAGAATGAATGCAGCCAGCAGACAGTCATTTATACCCAAGGATTCAATTATGATTACATTAATTGTCACAACTTCTTGCTTTGTCACAAACATCCAAGGCTGAGACGTTGCATGGCATCCATCCCCAATGCATTCTAAAACAATCCCAGCGCTGTGATCGGAGAATGACGGGATTTAAGTGACTATATGCAGCCTGACATTTTGTCTAGCCAACGTTTACACTCATCCAAAACTCACACCACACCCAGCCGCCACAAACCCGCTACTTTAAATTTCCAAAAAGGAAAACAAGTCGCACTACATTTGAACAACAATATGACTACATGCGCAAAATGCTGCATTTTTCCGAGCTTACACTTGTTAACCGGAGGACACAGGCTGAAAGCATCGCAGGGTGAACTAATCGGGACTTGCCATTCAACATCTGGTGGCTGCAGCCATAATGCATCTGGAATTTGACTGTCGGGGAAGGGAAGGGAGGGGAGGGGGGCAGTAGCAAACGTTAATGTAGACCAGCGCTCTTGACTACCAACATACCATTTCAAAATAGTTGTGTAACTATATAAGGAGCAAGCCAAGGTATCATTGTGAAGCCCTGTGGTTTTACGTGTTGCAAACTGAGCGGTTAGCGCATGAAGTTACCAAATGACAGCTTTCCTTACTCTTTGACAAAACCCTCTGTGTGACAGGGGGAAGAGAAGTTACAAAAACCAACAGCAATAATGCTAGAAAGATCATTCGTTATGTAAATACCAAACAAACACAGTTTTTTTCACACACGACAGGGTCTTCGGACCGAGCCGGGCGATGTGCCACACCGCTGTTGCGCAGCTCGACACATCGTATCCAGCGGTACATCCAGTCATGGCTATTGCTCAATCTCCGCTGCCCAGACTAAACCAAATCGTCGGACTCGTGGATTACTTATAACTATATGAAAGTAATATCTACAACGTGTTGTCTGAAACAAATAGCCACTCCTTTTTGCCTTTCCAAACGTGCGTAATTGTGCGCTTGGTCCCCCCGAATCCAAAGCGTGAATCTGTTTTAGCCTTGAATCCACACCGGAGCGTGTCCTCACAAACCAGGCGGCTTATTGAAAAAGGAAAGTGGAGATTTACAAAGAAAGAGGGAAAAAAGGAAAGGAAATCTGGTTACCGCTTTCAAACCGAGAGAAAAAAGCCGCGCATCGTCGTCAGATTGGAGGTCCCAGCTCACAGACCGACACAGAGGGGCATTTCAACCCATTGCTTAAAAAAAGGAGGCGCAACTCCGAAAAAGCAGTCTCCCACAAACTCATACACCCCGTTCTCCACCCTTACCTTAATAGTTCCGTCCATTTTGCGCAATTTTCAGCGGACCCCGACAATATCCCAAACATGACACGCTCCTGAATTAATTCCAGCCCCCGGTATGTGGCGGAGAGAAAGAGACACTTTTACCGGATTGAGTTTTTTCTTTCCTCTAAATTTGGGAAGTGAAGTCACCACTGTTGAGAAGGTTGAGAAGGAAGCTGTGTGTCACCGAAAGCCCTGCCTTCAAAAAAGCAGGATACTGTCCCAGAGAGATAAGCAGGGAAAACAATTGAGTGTTCGCTCCGCTGTTATGTTTTTCTGCTCGGAAATATTTACAGGATGACTGCCTGCGTTGTGCACAACCATTGCTGTGTAGCCTACAGTAGAATAAGCTTATGTGTTTTGCTTTCCCCGAGTAATTTCCCAGTAATGGTGTGGAAGAGTTTACTATTTGTCCGACTTATGAATTATTTCTGCACACATTTATCTGAGGTTTTCGGGAATGAGGTTTACTGTCGCAGGACACTTAAGTTATGTGATCCCATGTTTTAGAGCGCTTTTAGTTCACGCCTACACTTTTCAGACTTGCATCTGGCCATGCCTCCATCCCTCTGTAAATCAGCCTATTCTCTGTTTTATCCTATATTTTACAGTGAAATTGATACGTTAAATAAAGTTTATCTTTGGATGTGGACAGATGTTTCTCTAACACGTACTGCTGGATGGAGCTCTAAATCAAAAAGGGAGTGAAACCCTGTACACCTTTAGCAGGAGTTGTTGCAACCTCTTTTTTTTTTCTTTCTCTTTTCTTTTTCTTTTTTTGTTACTGCTCTCTGTGAAGGTTCTGTGAAGTTTTCCTGAGACACCATTAATAAAAATCCAAGCATTCAGCTCTTAACCGCACTATAGTCTGAGGGTCTGCTCTACACGTGTGCGTCTGCTGTTCAGCAGGACTGAATGAGTGAAATGCAGCACGTAGCGACAAAGGCGCACACGAAAAAAGGAGACACAAATGTGGATTATTATTATTATTGTAAGTATTGTGGAGTGCTATTCAATAGTTCTCCTGAGCTTAAAAGAAGAAATCCCCTAATCCCCACCCCCACATCGTTTTTTTTTTCTTTTCGTCTGCCCTATGAAATTGCCCTCATCAATTCAAGCATAATTTTAGTGCAGATGTTGAACACGGAGCCTGCTCTGAACGCGACCAGACCAATAACACTGCAAGAAACGTCAAATTTCACAAATTTATGGCTTCATTCAACATTTCAGTGTTGTTTATGTTGTAAAGACAAATGGAACACAATCACTAAACCAACACACGCATCAAACCATCAGGCTGAAGTAATCTGCTTGTTAGATTTATAGAGATTTAAAGGAAATCCACTTTCAGATTGTAATTGAATTGCTCAAGAACTCATTAAAGCACTTTTTCTAATGCCTAACAATATAATGGGATTGGGTTGAAATGATGATGATGATGATGATGATGAAAACTTTTTGCAGTGTTGGGGTTCTGCCCCGGGGAGCGGCCTCAGAGTGGTCAAACAGAGACTGCGCCGCCGCAACAACTGACAGCAGGGCCGGCCTGTCTGCTCTCGACTTGGGGGTCTGGTGGGGCTGAGGGCCCCCACCCTTGGGACCACCACATCTGGATCCTGCTAAGGGTCAAGGCTTCTCCTGCCCGAGGCCAGTTCAGCCTTGTGTAATTAAGGGAGACACCTTGTTTAACTCTTCAGTGACTGGTTTCTTCTTTTTTTTTTTCTTCATTTATACATTCCAATGTCTGAGGTTTTTCATATATGCATTTTATTGTAGGGAGATGAAGTGGGGAATTAAAGAAGTTGTTAAGCAGTGATAGAAACACAACTCTTAAAATACCACATCCCCCCAACTGATGTGATATGCTTCTTTGGATTCATAGCATCAGTTTCCATTAATAAAAAAAGGCAAGCTTACCCTCCACTCCACCACAGAGTCCAAAATTAGTTTACATCGTGTAAATAATCTAACTGCAGTGTCATGAGACTTCACAGGATACTTTTCAAATGACACAAAAACCCTCATGTTTTCCTGAGACATCTGATTTTCTAATCTAACAACATCTCGCCAACTGTCTGCCTCAGACAAGATCACCCCCTCTCTGGATTAAAATACCTGCTGTCCAAGTCACAGAGCTTATTAGGAAGATTGGGGGTCCAGGATTTACCAAGGCCATAATGAATACAGCGGTAACAAACATTTTGGAAGGCCAATAAACAGATGCAAGTTGGTTTACACAGTGAACCACAGAACATCTGGCTTGACGCTAGAACTAGACAGCCAGACATTTCTTCCTTACACCACGAGCCAGTAGCTCCTCTGTCTCTCCACCGGGGCATCCAGCCAGAGGTGGGCGGACACTATGCAGACTTTATGTTCAGCAGTCTTTCAATTGTTGGGCACATCTTTTTTTTTAAGCTTTAGATTCAGTGTTCTTCCACGAGAGGAAGTGAGCAGAAAATTAGATTTTTATTTGTCACACAGGCCTAACAAGTGAAAACAATCTGTCAAATGGGAAATAGAAAGAGGGGGTGAACTTAAAGAGGTCTCTTTAATTAAGGACATTTTTGTTAACACTGTGTTCTGCTTTATGTCAGGGAAATGCCACTTGTTTCTTAAAGTTTGAATAAAAAACAAGTCATGTGGAATTCCCCTCACTAAATCATCATTTTCTTGTGCTTTTTTATAATTTATGCAGATGAGTTCCTCATTTGATCAGCCTCAGGCTTGTGTGATTATGCACTAAACGCTCGGACAAACCTTTTGGCGGACTGTTATTCCAACAACGAAATAGTCCCAGTCAACATGAGCCTGCTCAGTTTGCTTATGCAGACTTTGTGTTCAGATCATTCCTCCTCCTCTCGTGCTAAAAGACAGCCCGAGTCAAAATACTCAGGGCAAAACGTGGAGTCTGCAGCACATATAAGCACGAACTGTCTGGCCCCTCGCTCTAGGCCATAATTAATTTGAGATTTATTTTTATTGGAGAGTTCCAGTCTCGCCTGGCCTTAACCAAACAAAACCAAATGCTGGGCCGTGGATTCGCTTGAATGAGAAATATTTCTTTAAATTTTGTATTGAGGCGTGCCACATTTTGACCAATATCTCCCTGAATGTGAGTGAGCAAGTGAAGTGAAGCACTTGCACACAAAAAACAAAAAAAAAGTACACGATAAAAAAGGTATGACTGGAATAAGAAGATACAGAAATGCATTTCAACAGTAAATCAGAGAAGCTATGGGATGCAAGCACTGTAAAGTTGACAGTTAACTCCTACACTAACCTCTGCCTCGCTTGCTGTCTTTTCTTTTTTTCCATCTCTTTAGGGAGCAGAAAGACTCATTTTAAAAGCATATTTTCTCCTAAAACATTCCGCGCTATTCAACTCTCTCACAACAAATCAGGAATTGTTCTGAGCCCTGAAACGCCGAGTCTCTCTGCAGTGGCACAAACGCTGCGCCTGGATGAAAAGAGCCCTTATTCAAAAAGGGGAAATAAGTCTTCAAAACATTAACAAGTCTCCCTTGGAAAAATACCTTGATTATGAAGATATTGCCATAGCTCTCCTCTGCACAATGGCTCATTTTAATGAGGCACAATCCGAGCAGTCACCCTCTGCAGATTATTATTATGATGGATGTGAGCAAACGTCGTGCAGCCTCCAAAAATTAACTGACACAAACTAGGAGGAAAGTGCAGGTTGAACTTGACATTATGTGGTCGTTATGTGGGCTCATATACGGGTTTATATTTAAATATACATTTTAATGTTTTCACTGCTGCAGATATGTAGCAGTTGTAGGTGTTCACGCTGCGCCATGGCATGTGAGACGCGATGCCGTTTTCTTTTTTTTTTTAAATGTGAAAACCAGATGTGTGTGCTGTTTGCTTTATTTACATTCTGAGTAGAGAGAGAGGGAGAGAGAGAGGGAGAGAGAGAGAGAGAGAGATTTATGACGTCAAATATGATATTGAGCAGCATTTTTGGATTGAACACAGTGTAAAGCTACAGGTGTGTGTTGCAAAAAATATTTCACATACACTGCAAACCTTTAACTTCACTTCTTTCCAATGCAAAGAACTTAAGCTATGTTTTTTTTTTGAATACTGTTGCATTTTAAGACTTGTTGGAAAATATGATATGGTGAGATATGTTTGAACATCACACAGCCTGAAGTAAAAAAAAAAAACAAAACAAAAACGAAAGGACCCCAGTTTGTCCCTCCAACATTACCTGATCGAAGAGACGGTGGTGTCTTACCTTGACGTAAGACGAGGTGTCAGGGACAGTTTGAAACATGTCTACTTGACAGACAGGCCCAAGGGTGCTCAGTGTCCAATGGGCCCTGAGAAAAGAAAAAAATATTATTATTAATTCTCATTTCGATTTTTAATCTGATGCTTTATGTATTATTTACAGGATTATTTGCAATAAAACTCTTCTTAAATGTACAGCTCCATAAATAGATTTTCTTGTCGTCATCCAGACTTAACACTTGACATGACAGCTACGTGCTCTACAAGCAAACATTCACCAAGTTCCGCGGGTTTTTTGTGAACTTCCACATATAGGGCACACATGGGTTACCCACTTCCACCAAAATAAAAGGGAAAGTCGAATTTGCTTAATGGCCCCCAGTATGTTTGACTGCACACATAATCCTTTGATTCATTCATAGAGACCTCATTTTTCTCCACAGCGGTCAGGGGTATTAGATACGGGTATGTTTTAATTACTGCTGTCTGTACATTAACAACACCAACAGATGGGAATTACACCACTAGCCTACTGGTAACATGGATGAATTACTCCAAGTCGCCCAATAGGAGCTGGCCAGCATGAAGAAGAGGGCCCCATCCCAACCCCCATCAAGTTTTCCCCCTAAAGCTTACCACATATTGAAACACTTTTCGCTTTAATAAGTGCAGCTTACAAAGTCTAGGGTGAAAGGGCACTTAGAGGACGGTGTCTTTAGCCCTTCCCTCCCTGTGCAATTATAAGGAAGGCAGTGGCACATACCATCACAAATGGCTGTTATATAGACTGTGTGATAAAGCAAATGAACCTATATGGACCTCTATATTGGCATTCGGGAGGCACCGTTAAAGTTCAGCATATCTTAACAAGGCCAGTGGGACATGGTTCTCCTGTTCAGTAGCATGTGTGCTCTGACCTGTCAGGATTATAAATATGCAATCAGGAACCCCCTTTTACCGACTCTGTGTTTTAGTATAATTAGTAGTAGGCCCTGGTGGATGCAGATCACAGGCCCTTGTGATCTTAAGCCAATACCTGACAGAGAAACTCCAACAAAAAAAAAAGGGGAAAATGAAACAATAAAATATACTCAAGGAGACTTATACCTTCCTACACGCGATCAGAGGTTCATTGGCGTTATAATTTCTCTTTTTTTTTAAGGCTCCCTACCTGCCCTATGATAAGGAGGAGGGCTTATACAGTATATGAACGTGGCACGGTTTAAATACTTGTA